>NW_027102570.1:0-143824 GCF_035609145.1 Eleutherodactylus coqui | reverse complement strand
TAGGTACATAGGCAGGCAGGTAGGTTCAGTTTTTGTAGGTTGAGGAATGCTTATGGGCAAGGCCTTATGTCTGAACGCTGGCGCATGAAATGGCAGAGAGGCCCGGCCCTGTGCATTCACTGATTATTGCCGTCAGCTGCTGTCTGCTTTCAAGCATGAATCAGGGGCTTCACACTTATCAACTGGCTTTGATTGTGGGTCACGCAGGTTGGTTGCAATGCCCTAGTATAAACGATACCTGGAACACAAGCCAGTCCTCAGGATGCATTCTAACTCAAGAGCACGATCACGTTGTGCCTGACCAATGTTTCCTATCTTGGGTAATAGCACAGTCCTAAGCGATATGGAGTGGAGTTGGCATATGAGCTGGTCTGTGGTTTTGCTTCCAACAGTTTCTACCGCACGCAGATGCTCGGTGGATACAATGTTGCGCGCTGGGGAAAACCCCAGGAATAATCCACAGCAGGCAGGCAAGCAAAGTATAAATAAGGGGGGGATTGGTTAGCTGCCTGCAACTCTTGCTTGTTCCCGAATAAGGTTTTGCCTGCAACGCGGCCTTGTACTGCTTGAGGCGACGTGACATTCATGCACAAGGCACAAGTGCTGGCAGGTTTCTGCGGGCACCCACAGTGCAGCGTTGCATTCTTGAAACCGTTGCTTGACCCTTTCCCTAAAATCAGGAAGATTCGCTTACACCTCTTATGGCTTATAATAGCCGTCTCCTGGGATAACAATAGCAATACTGAGAATAATGAAAATAAACGCATCATAGGCTGAAGAAATTAAACGCTCGGCACGTCTTTTCTTCAGCCTTACATGACTATATATCTATATATGTATACATCCATATATTTGGGTAGAAATCCATAAAAATATATATCGATATATATGCATTTCTATATATTTATATAGATATTTATCTATACACAGAAACAGATAGATAGATAGATAGATTGATAGAAAGACTGTATGCAATAACCCTGGATGTCTGACAGTTGAAGCAGACTGGTGATGTCATTAAGGCTCTATTATGACACGTACAGCTTGGAAGCATAAATACTACAGCACGGGCAGCCATTTATAGCCAGTCTCCATTGGAGATGGAAGTGGGCAGGAATGTACTGGCCTATCTTCCCAAGACGCCACAGCAGCCGGACAAATTGTATGTTCGACAGAATGGCTGTTTTATTCAGCCCATAAGGGTGACTACCCACTACAGTTTTTTTTTTCACTGCGAAATTCGTAGCAGTTTTTTTTTCTGCAGGGGTCTATGGGAATTGTAATGTTAAAATCGAAATCACGCAAATTCGCAATTTACCGCGAAATCGCGATTTTAACATTACAAGTCCCATAGACTCCTGCAGAAAAAAAAAACGCTGCGAATTTCGCAGTGAAAAAAAACTGTAGTGGGTAGTCATCCTAAGGGGGAAACGGCGGCCTACAAAATCTGATTGGTCGCTGCTGCCACCATTTATGAAAAGGTCGGCTCAGTTCTTCCATGGATAAGAATAAGGTAGGTACATAGGCAGGCAGGTAGGTTCAGTTTTTGTAGGTTGAGGAATGCTTATGGGCAAGGCCTTATGTCTGAACGCTGGCGCATGAAATGGCAGAGAGGCCCGGCCCTGTGCATTCACTGATTATTGCCGTCAGCTGCTGTCTGCTTTCAAGCATGAATCAGGGGCTTCACACTTATCAACTGGCTTTGATTGTGGGTCACGCAGGTTGGTTGCAATGCCCTAGTATTAAACGATACCTGGAACACAAGCCAGTCCTCAGGATGCATTCTAACTCAAGAGCACGATCACGTTGTGCCTGACCAATGTTTCCATCTTGGGTAATAGCACAGTCCTAAGCGATATGGAGTGGAGTTGGCATATGAGCTGGTCTGTGGTTTTGCTTCCAACAGTTTCTACCGCACGCAGATGCTCGGTGGATACAATGTTGCGCGCTGGGGAAAACCCCAGGAATAATCCACAGCAGGCAGGCAAGCAAAGTATAAATAAGGGGGGGATTGGTTAGCTGCCTGCAACTCTTGCTTGTACCCGAATAAGGTTTTGCCTGCAACGCGGCCTTGTACTGCTTGAGACGACGTGACATTCATGCACAAGGCACAAGTGCTGGCAGGTTTCTGCGGGCACCCACAGTGCAGCGTTGCATTCTTGAAACCGTTGCTTGACCCTTTCCCTAAAATCAGGAAGATTCGCTTACACCTCTTATGGCTTATAATAGCCGTCTCCTGGGATAACAATAGCAATACTGAGAATAATGAAAATAAAACGCATCATAGGCTGAAAGAAATTAAACGCTCGGCACGTCTTTTCTTCAGCCTTACATGACTATATATCTATATATGTATACATCCATATATTTGGGTAGAAATCCATAAAAATATATATCGATATATATGCATTTCTATATATTTATATAGATATTTATCTATACACAGAAACAGATAGATAGATAGATAGATTGATAGAAAGACTGTATGCAATAACCCTGGATGTCTGACAGTTGAAGCAGACTGGTGATGTCATTAAGGCTCTATTATGACACGTACAGCTTGGAAGCATAAATACTACAGCACGGCAGCCATTTATAGCCAGTCTCCATTGGAGATGGAAGTGGGCAGGAATGTACTGGCCTATCTTCCCAAGACGCCACAGCAGCCGGACAAATTGTATGTTCGACAGAATGGCTGTTTTATTCAGCCCATAAGGGTGACTACCCACTACAGTTTTTTTTTTTCACTGCGAAATTCGTAGCAGTTTTTTTTCTGCAGGGGTCTATGGGAATTGTAATGTTAAAATCGAAATCACGCAAATTCGCAATTTACCGCGAAATCGCGATTTTAACATTACAAGTCCCATAGACTCCTGCAGAAAAAAAAACGCTGCGAATTTCGCAGTGAAAAAAAACTGTAGTGGGTAGTCATCCTAAGGGGGAAACGGCGGCCTACAAAATCTGATTGGTCGCTGCTGCCACCATTTATGAAAAGGTCGGCTCAGTTCTTCATGGATAAGAATAAGGTAGGTACATAGGCAGGCAGGTAGGTTCAGTTTTTGTAGTTGAGGAATGCTTATGGGCAAGGCCTTATGTCTGAACGCTGGCGCATGAAATGGCAGAGAGGCCCGGCCCTGTGCATTCACTGATTATTGCCGTCAGCTGCTGTCTGCTTTCAAGCATGAATCAGGGGCTTCACACTTATCAACTGGCTTTGATTGTGGGTCACGGCAGGTTGGTTGCAATGCCCTAGTATAAACGATACCTGGAACACAAGCCAGTCCTCAGGATGCATTCTAACTCAAGAGCACGATCACGTTGTGCCTGACCAATGTTTCCATCTTGGGTAATAGCACAGTCCTAAGCGATATGGAGTGGAGTTGGCATATGAGCTGGTCTGTGGTTTTGCTTCCAACAGTTTCTACCGCACGCAGATGCTCGGTGGATACAATGTTGCGCGCTGGGAAAACCCCAGGAATAATCCACAGCAGGCAGGCAAGCAAAGTATAAATAAGGGGGGGATTGGTTAGCTGCCTGCAACTCTTGCTTGTACCCGAATAAGGTTTTGCCTGCAACGCGGCCTTGTACTGCTTGAGACGACGTGACATTCATGCACAAGGCACAAGTGCTGGCAGGTTTCTGCGGGCACCCACAGTGCAGCGTTGCATTCTTGAAACCGTTGCTTGACCCTTTCCCTAAAATCAGGAAGATTCGCTTACACCTCTTATGGCTTATAATAGCCGTCTCCTGGGATAACAATAGCAATACTGAGAATAATGAAAATAAAACGCATCATAGGCTGAAGAAATTAAACGCTCGGCACGTCTTTTCTTCAGCCTTACATGACTATATATCTATATATGTATACATCCATATATTTGGGTAGAAATCCATAAAAATATATATCGATATATATGCATTTCTATATATTTATATAGATATTTATCTATACACAGAAACAGATAGATAGATAGATAGATTGATAGAAAGACTGTATGCAATAACCCTGGATGTCTGACAGTTGAAGCAGACTGGTGATGTCATTAAGGCTCTATTATGACACGTACAGCTTGGAAGCATAAATACTACAGCACGGCAGCCATTTATAGCCAGTCTCCATTGGAGATGGAAGTGGGCAGGAATGTACTGGCCTATCTTCCCAAGACGCCACAGCAGCCGGACAAATTGTATGTTCGACAGAATGGCTGTTTTATTCAGCCCATAAGGGTGACTACCCACTACAGTTTTTTTTTTTCACTGCGAAATTCGTAGCAGTTTTTTTTCTGCAGGGGTCTATGGAATTGTAATGTTAAAATCGAAATCACGCAAATTCGCAATTTACCGCGAAATCGCGATTTTAACATTACAAGTCCCATAGACTCCTGCAGAAAAAAAAACGCTGCGAATTTCGCAGTGAAAAAAAAACTGTAGTGGGTAGTCATCCTAAGGGGGAAACGGCGGCCTACAAAATCTGATTGGTCGCTGCTGCCACCATTTATGAAAAGGTCGGCTCAGTTCTTCCATGGATAAGAATAAGGTAGGTACATAGGCAGGCAGGTAGGTTCAGTTTTTGTAGGTTGAGGAATGCTTATGGGCAAGGCCTTATGTCTGAACGCTGGCGCATGAAATGGCAGAGAGGCCCGGCCCTGTGCATTCACTGATTATTGCCGTCAGCTGCTGTCTGCTTTCAAGCATGAATCAGGGGCTTCACACTTATCAACTGGCTTTGATTGTGGGTCACGCAGGTTGTTGCAATGCCTAGTATTAACGATACCTGGAACACAAGCCAGTCCTCAGGATGCATTCTAACTCAAGAGCACGATCACGTTGTGCCTGACCAATGTTTCCATCTTGGGTAATAGCACAGTCCTAAGCGATATGGAGTGGAGTTGGCATATGAGCTGGTCTGTGGTTTTGCTTCCAACAGTTTCTACCGCACGCAGATGCTCGGTGGATACAATGTTGCGCGCTGGGAAAACCCCAGGAATAATCCACAGCAGGCAGGCAAGCAAAGTATAAATAAGGGGGGGATTGGTTAGCTGCCTGCAACTCTTGCTTGTACCCGAATAAGGTTTTGCCTGCAACGCGGCCTTGTACTGCTTGAGGCGACGTGACATTCATGCACAAGGCACAAGTGCTGGCAGGTTTCTGCGGGCACCCACAGTGCAGCGTTGCATTCTTGAAACCGTTGCTTGACCCTTTCCCTAAAATCAGGAAGATTCGCTTACACCTCTTATGGCTTATAATAGCCGTCTCCTGGGATAACAATAGCAATACTGAGAATAATGAAAATAAAACGCATCATAGGCTGAAGAAATTAAACGCTCGGCACGTCTTTTCTTCAGCCTTACATGACTATATATCTATATATGTATACATCCATATATTTGGGTAGAAATCCATAAAAATATATATCGATATATATGCATTTCTATATATTTATATAGATATTTATCTATACACAGAAACAGATAGATAGATAGATTGATAGAAAGACTGTATGCAATAACCCTGGATGTCTGACAGTTGAAGCAGACTGGTGATGTCATTAAGGCTCTATTATGACACGTACAGCTTGGAAGCATAAATACTACAGCACGGCAGCCATTTATAGCCAGTCTCCATTGGAGATGGAAGTGGGCAGGAATGTACTGGCCTATCTTCCCAAGACGCCACAGCAGCCGGACAAATTGTATGTTCGACAGAATGGCTGTTTTATTCAGCCCATAAGGGTGACTACCCACTACAGTTTTTTTTTTTCACTGCGAAATTCGTAGCAGTTTTTTTTCTGCAGGGGTCTATGGGAATTGTAATGTTAAAATCGAAATCACGCAAATTCGCAATTTACCCGCGAAATCGCGATTTTAACATTACAAGTCCCATAGACTCCTGCAGAAAAAAAAACGCTGCGAATTTCGCAGTGAAAAAAAACTGTAGTGGGTAGTCATCCTAAGGGGGAAACGGCGGCCTACAAAATCTGATTGGTCGCTGCTGCCACCATTTATGAAAAGGTCGGCTCAGTTCTTCCATGGATAAGAATAAGGTAGGTACATAGGCAGGCAGGTAGGTTCAGTTTTTGTAGGTTGAGGAATGCTTATGGGCAAGGCCTTATGTCTGAACGCTGGCGCATGAAATGGCAGAGAGGCCCGGCCCTGTGCATTCACTGATTATTGCCGTCAGCTGCTGTCTGCTTTCAAGCATGAATCAGGGGCTTCACACTTATCAACTGGCTTTGATTGTGGGGTCACGCAGGTTGGTTGCAATGCCCTAGTATAACGATACCTGGAACACAAGCCAGTCCTCAGGATGCATTCTAACTCAAGAGCACGATCACGTTGTGCCTGACCAATGTTTCCATCTTGGGTAATAGCACAGTCCTAAGCGATATGGAGTGGAGTTGGCATATGAGCTGGTCTGTGGTTTTGCTTCCAACAGTTTCTACCGCACGCAGATGCTCGGTGGATACAATGTTGCGCGCTGGGAAAACCCCAGGAATAATCCACAGCAGGCAGGCAAGCAAAGTATAAATAAGGGGGGGATTGGTTAGCTGCCTGCAACTCTTGCTTGTACCCGAATAAGGTTTTGCCTGCAACGCGGCCTTGTACTGCTTGAGGCGACGTGACATTCATGCACAAGGCACAAGTGCTGGCAGGTTTCTGCGGGCACCCACAGTGCAGCGTTGCATTCTTGAAACCGTTGCTTGACCCTTTCCCTAAAATCAGGAAGATTCGCTTACACCTCTTATGGCTTATAATAGCCGTCTCCTGGGATAACAATAGCAATACTGAGAATAATGAAAATAAAACGCATCATAGGCTGAAGAAATTAAACGCTCGGCACGTCTTTTCTTCAGCCTTACATGACTATATATCTATATATGTATACATCCATATATTTGGGTAGAAATCCATAAAAATATATATCGATATATATGCATTTCTATATATTTATATAGATATTTATCTATACACAGAAACAGATAGATAGATAGATTGATAGAAAGACTGTATGCAATAACCCTGGATGTCTGACAGTTGAAGCAGACTGGTGATGTCATTAAGGCTCTATTATGACACGTACAGCTTGGAAGCATAAATACTACAGCACGGCAGCCATTTATAGCCAGTCTCCATTGGAGATGGAAGTGGGCAGGAATGTACTGGCCTATCTTCCAAGACGCCACAGCAGCCGGACAAATTGTATGTTCGACAGAATGGCTGTTTTATTCAGCCCATAAGGGTGACTACCCACTACAGTTTTTTTTTTTCACTGCGAAATTCGTAGCAGTTTTTTTTCTGCAGGGGTCTATGGGAATTGTAATGTTAAAATCGAAATCACGCAAATTCGCAATTTACCGCGAAATCGCGATTTTAACATTACAAGTCCCATAGACTCCTGCAGAAAAAAAAACGCTGCGAATTTCGCAGTGAAAAAAAACTGTAGTGGGTAGTCATCCTAAGGGGGAAACGGCGGCCTACAAAATCTGATTGGTCGCTGCTGCCACCATTTATGAAAAGGTCGGCTCAGTTCTTCCATGGATAAGAATAAGGTAGGTACATAGGCAGGCAGGTAGGTTCAGTTTTTGTAGGTTGAGGAATGCTTATGGGCAAGGCCTTATGTCTGAACGCTGGCGCATGAAATGGCAGAGAGGCCCGGCCCTGTGCATTCACTGATTATTGCCGTCAGCTGCTGTCTGCTTTCAAGCATGAATCAGGGGCTTCACACTTATCAACTGGCTTTGATTGTGGGTCACGCAGGTTGGTTGCAATGCCCTAGTATAAACGATACCTGGAACACAAGCCAGTCCTCAGGATGCATTCTAACTCAAGAGCACGATCACGTTGTGCCTGACCAATGTTTCCATCTTGGGTAATAGCACAGTCCTAAGCGATATGGAGTGGAGTTGGCATATGAGCTGGTCTGTGGTTTTGCTTCCAACAGTTTCTACCGCACGCAGATGCTCGGTGGATACAATGTTGCGCGCTGGGGAAAACCCCAGGAATAATCCACAGCAGGCAGGCAAGCAAAGTATAAATAAGGGGGGGATTGGTTAGCTGCCTGCAACTCTTGCTTGTACCCGAATAAGGTTTTGCCTGCAACGCGGCCTTGTACTGCTTGAGGCGACGTGACATTCATGCACAAGGCACAAGTGCTGGCAGGTTTCTGCGG
Source organism: Eleutherodactylus coqui (assembly GCF_035609145.1). Taxonomy (NCBI): domain Eukaryota; kingdom Metazoa; phylum Chordata; class Amphibia; order Anura; family Eleutherodactylidae; genus Eleutherodactylus; species Eleutherodactylus coqui. The sequence continues at coordinate 135,655 of NW_027102570.1, read as the reverse complement.
GCACCCACAGTGCAGCGTTGCATTCTTGAAACCGTTGCTTGACCCTTTCCCTAAAATCAGGAAGATTCGCTTACACCTCTTATGGCTTATAATAGCCGTCTCCTGGGATAACAATAGCAATACTGAGAATAATGAAAATAAAACGCATCATAGGCTGAAGAAATTAAACGCTCGGCACGTCTTTTCTTCAGCCTTACATGACTATATATCTATATATGTATACATCCATATATTTGGGTAGAAATCCATAAAAATATATATCGATATATATGCATTTCTATATATTTATATAGATATTTATCTATACACAGAAACAGATAGATAGATAGATTGATAGAAAGACTGTATGCAATAACCCTGGATGTCTGACAGTTGAAGCAGACTGGTGATGTCATTAAGGCTCTATTATGACACGTACAGCTTGGAAGCATAAATACTACAGCACGGCAGCCATTTATAGCCAGTCTCCATTGGAGATGGAAGTGGGCAGGAATGTACTGGCCTATCTTCCCAAGACGCCACAGCAGCCGGACAAATTGTATGTTCGACAGAATGGCTGTTTTATTCAGCCCATAAGGGTGACTACCCACTACAGTTTTTTTTTTTCACTGCGAAATTCGTAGCAGTTTTTTTTCTGCAGGGGTCTATGGGAATTGTAATGTTAAAATCGAAATCACGCAAATTCGCAATTTACCGCGAAATCGCGATTTTAACATTACAAGTCCCATAGACTCCTGCAGAAAAAAAAACGCTGCGAATTTCGCAGTGAAAAAAAACTGTAGTGGGTAGTCATCCTAAGGGGGAAACGGCGGCCTACAAAATCTGATTGGTCGCTGCTGCCACCATTTATGAAAAGGTCGGCTCAGTTCTTCCATGGATAAGAATAAGGTAGGTACATAGGCAGGCAGGTAGGTTCAGTTTTTGTAGGTTGAGGAATGCTTATGGGCAAGGCCTTATGTCTGAACGCTGGCGCATGAAATGGCAGAGAGGCCCGGCCCTGTGCATTCACTGATTATTGCCGTCAGCTGCTGTCTGCTTTCAAGCATGAATCAGGGGCTTCACACTTATCAACTGGCTTTGATTGTGGGTCACGCAGGTTGGTTGCAATGCCCTAGTATAAACGATACCTGGAACACAAGCCAGTCCTCAGGATGCATTCTAACTCAAGAGCACGATCACGTTGTGCCTGACCAATGTTTCCATCTTGGGTAATAGCACAGTCCTAAGCGATATGGAGTGGAGTTGGCATATGAGCTGGTCTGTGGTTTTGCTTCCAACAGTTTCTACCGCACGCAGATGCTCGGTGGATACAATGTTGCGCGCTGGGGAAAACCCCAGGAATAATCCACAGCAGGCAGGCAAGCAAAGTATAAATAAGGGGGGGATTGGTTAGCTGCCTGCAACTCTTGCTTGTACCCGAATAAGGTTTTGCCTGCAACGCGGCCTTGTACTGCTTGAGGCGACGTGACATTCATGCACAAGGCACAAGTGCTGGCAGGTTTCTGCGGGCACCCACAGTGCAGCGTTGCATTCTTGAAACCGTTGCTTGACCCTTTCCCTAAAATCAGGAAGATTCGCTTACACCTCTTATGGCTTATAATAGCCGTCTCCTGGGATAACAATAGCAATACTGAGAATAATGAAAATAAAACGCATCATAGGCTGAAGAAATTAAACGCTCGGCACGTCTTTTCTTCAGCCTTACATGACTATATATCTATATATGTATACATCCATATATTTGGGTAGAAATCCATAAAAATATATATCGATATATATGCATTTCTATATATTTATATAGATATTTATCTATACACAGAAACAGATAGATAGATAGATAGATAGATTGATAGAAAGACTGTATGCAATAACCCTGGATGTCTGACAGTTGAAGCAGACTGGTGATGTCATTAAGGCTCTATTATGACACGTACAGCTTGGAAGCATAAATACTACAGCACGGCAGCCATTTATAGCCAGTCTCCATTGGAGATGGAAGTGGGCAGGAATGTACTGGCCTATCTTCCCAAGACGCCACAGCAGCCGGACAAATTGTATGTTCGACAGAATGGCTGTTTTATTCAGCCCATAAGGGTGACTACCCACTACAGTTTTTTTTTTTCACTGCGAAATTCGTAGCAGTTTTTTTTCTGCAGGGGTCTATGGGAATTGTAATGTTAAAATCGAAATCACGCAAATTCGCAATTTACCGCGAAATCGCGATTTTAACATTACAAGTCCCATAGACTCCTGCAGAAAAAAAAACGCTGCGAATTTCGCAGTGGAAAAAAAACTGTAGTGGGTAGTCATTCTAAGGGGGAAACGGCGGCCTACAAAATCTGATTGGTCGCTGCTGCCACCATTTATGAAAAGGTCGGCTCAGTTCTTCCATGGATAAGAATAAGGTAGGTACATAGGCAGGCAGGTAGGTTCAGTTTTTGTAGGTTGAGGAATGCTTATGGGCAAGGCCTTATGTCTGAACGCTGGCGCATGAAATGGCAGAGAGGCCCGGCCCTGTGCATTCACTGATTATTGCCGTCAGCTGCTGTCTGCTTTCAAGCATGAATCAGGGGCTTCACACTTATCAACTGGCTTTGATTGTGGGTCACGCAGGTTGGTTGCAATGCCCTAGTATAAACGATACCTGGAACACAAGCCAGTCCTCAGGATGCATTCTAACTCAAGAGCACGATCACGTTGTGCCTGACCAATGTTTCCATCTTGGGTAATAGCACAGTCCTAAGCGATATGGAGTGGAGTTGGCATATGAGCTGGTCTGTGGTTTTGCTTCCAACAGTTTCTACCGCACGCAGATGCTCGGTGGATACAATGTTGCGCGCTGGGGAAAACCCCAGGAATAATCCACAGCAGGCAGGCAAGCAAAGTATAAATAAGGGGGGGATTGGTTAGCTGCCTGCAACTCTTGCTTGTACCCGAATAAGGTTTTGCCTGCAACGCGGCCTTGTACTGCTTGAGACGACGTGACATTCATGCACAAGGCACAAGTGCTGGCAGGTTTCTGCGGGCACCCACAGTGCAGCGTTGCATTCTTGAAACCGTTGCTTGACCCTTTCCCTAAAATCAGGAAGATTCGCTTACACCTCTTATGGCTTATAATAGCCGTCTCCTGGGATAACAATAGCAATACTGAGAATAATGAAAATAAAACGCATCATAGGCTGAAGAAATTAAACGCTCGGCACGTCTTTTCTTCAGCCTTACATGACTATATATCTATATATGTATACATCCATATATTTGGGTAGAAATCCATAAAAATATATATCGATATATATGCATTTCTATATATTTATATAGATATTTATCTATACACAGAAACAGATAGATAGATAGATTGATAGAAAGACTGTATGCAATAACCCTGGATGTCTGACAGTTGAAGCAGACTGGTGATGTCATTAAGGCTCTATTATGACACGTACAGCTTGGAAGCATAAATACTACAGCACGGCAGCCATTTATAGCCAGTCTCCATTGGAGATGGAAGTGGGCAGGAATGTACTGGCCTATCTTCCCAAGACGCCACAGCAGCCGGACAAATTGTATGTTCGACAGAATGGCTGTTTTATTCAGCCCATAAGGGTGACTACCCACTACAGTTTTTTTTTTTCACTGCGAAATTCGTAGCAGTTTTTTTTCTGCAGGGGTCTATGGGAATTGTAATGTTAAAATCGAAATCACGCAAATTCGCAATTTACCGCGAAATCGCGATTTTAACATTACAAGTCCCATAGACTCCTGCAGAAAAAAAAACGCTGCGAATTTCGCAGTGAAAAAAAACTGTAGTGGGTAGTCATCCTAAGGGGGAAACGGCGGCCTACAAAATCTGATTGGTCGCTGCTGCCACCATTTATGAAAAGGTCGGCTCAGTTCTTCCATGGATAAGAATAAGGTAGGTACATAGGCAGGCAGGTAGGTTCAGTTTTTGTAGGTTGAGGAATGCTTATGGGCAAGGCCTTATGTCTGAACGCTGGCGCATGAAATGGCAGAGAGGCCCGGCCCTGTGCATTCACTGATTATTGCCGTCAGCTGCTGTCTGCTTTCAAGCATGAATCAGGGGCTTCACACTTATCAACTGGCTTTGATTGTGGGTCACGCAGGTTGGTTGCAATGCCCTAGTATAAACGATACCTGGAACACAAGCCAGTCCTCAGGATGCATTCTAACTCAAGAGCACGATCACGTTGTGCCTGACCAATGTTTCCATCTTGGGTAATAGCACAGTCCTAAGCGATATGGAGTGGAGTTGGCATATGAGCTGGTCTGTGGTTTTGCTTCCAACAGTTTCTACCGCACGCAGATGCTCGGTGGATACAATGTTGCGCGCTGGGGAAAACCCCAGGAATAATCCACAGCAGGCAGGCAAGCAAAGTATAAATAAGGGGGGGATTGGTTAGCTGCCTGCAACTCTTGCTTGTACCCGAATAAGGTTTTGCCTGCAACGCGGCCTTGTACTGCTTGAGGCGACGTGACATTCATGCACAAGGCACAAGTGCTGGCAGGTTTCTGCGGGCACCCACAGTGCAGCGTTGCATTCTTGAAACCGTTGCTTGACCCTTTCCCTAAAATCAGGAAGATTCGCTTACACCTCTTATGGCTTATAATAGCCGTCTCCTGGGATAACAATAGCAATACTGAGAATAATGAAAATAAAACGCATCATAGGCTGAAGAAATTAAACGCTCGGCACGTCTTTTCTTCAGCCTTACATGACTATATATCTATATATGTATACATCCATATATTTGGGTAGAAATCCATAAAAATATATATCGATATATATGCATTTCTATATATTTATATAGATATTTATCTATACACAGAAACAGATAGATAGATAGATTGATAGAAAGACTGTATGCAATAACCCTGGATGTCTGACAGTTGAAGCAGACTGGTGATGTCATTAAGGCTCTATTATGACACGTACAGCTTGGAAGCATAAATACTACAGCACGGCAGCCATTTATAGCCAGTCTCCATTGGAGATGGAAGTGGGCAGGAATGTACTGGCCTATCTTCCCAAGACGCCACAGCAGCCGGACAAATTGTATGTTCGACAGAATGGCTGTTTTATTCAGCCCATAAGGGTGACTACCCACTACAGTTTTTTTTTTTCACTGCGAAATTCGTAGCAGTTTTTTTTCTGCAGGGGTCTATGGGAATTGTAATGTTAAAATCGAAATCACGCAAATTCGCAATTTACCGCGAAATCGCGATTTTAACATTACAAGTCCCATAGACTCCTGCAGAAAAAAAAACGCTGCGAATTTCGCAGTGAAAAAAAACTGTAGTGGGTAGTCATCCTAAGGGGGAAACGGCGGCCTACAAAATCTGATTGGTCGCTGCTGCCACCATTTATGAAAAGGTCGGCTCAGTTCTTCCATGGATAAGAATAAGGTAGGTACATAGGCAGGCAGGTAGGTTCAGTTTTTGTAGGTTGAGGAATGCTTATGGGCAAGGCCTTATGTCTGAACGCTGGCGCATGAAATGGCAGAGAGGCCCGGCCCTGTGCATTCACTGATTATTGCCGTCAGCTGCTGTCTGCTTTCAAGCATGAATCAGGGGCTTCACACTTATCAACTGGCTTTGATTGTGGGTCACGCAGGTTGGTTGCAATGCCCTAGTATAAACGATACCTGGAACACAAGCCAGTCCTCAGGATGCATTCTAACTCAAGAGCACGATCACGTTGTGCCTGACCAATGTTTCCATCTTGGGTAATAGCACAGTCCTAAGCGATATGGAGTGGAGTTGGCATATGAGCTGGTCTGTGGTTTTGCTTCCAACAGTTTCTACCGCACGCAGATGCTCGGTGGATACAATGTTGCGCGCTGGGGAAAACCCCAGGAATAATCCACAGCAGGCAGGCAAGCAAAGTATAAATAAGGGGGGGATTGGTTAGCTGCCTGCAACTCTTGCTTGTACCCGAATAAGGTTTTGCCTGCAACGCGGCCTTGTACTGCTTGAGGCGACGTGACATTCATGCACAAGGCACAAGTGCTGGCAGGTTTCTGCGGGCACCCACAGTGCAGCGTTGCATTCTTGAAACCGTTGCTTGACCCTTTCCCTAAAATCAGGAAGATTCGCTTACACCTCTTATGGCTTATAATAGCCGTCTCCTGGGATAACAATAGCAATACTGAGAATAATGAAAATAAAACGCATCATAGGCTGAAGAAATTAAACGCTCGGCACGTCTTTTCTTCAGCCTTACATGACTATATATCTATATATGTATACATCCATATATTTGGGTAGAAATCCATAAAAATATATATCGATATATATGCATTTCTATATATTTATATAGATATTTATCTATACACAGAAACAGATAGATAGATAGATAGATAGATAGATTGATAGAAAGACTGTATGCAATAACCCTGGATGTCTGACAGTTGAAGCAGACTGGTGATGTCATTAAGGCTCTATTATGACACGTACAGCTTGGAAGCATAAATACTACAGCACGGCAGCCATTTATAGCCAGTCTCCATTGGAGATGGAAGTGGGCAGGAATGTACTGGCCTATCTTCCCAAGACGCCACAGCAGCCGGACAAATTGTATGTTCGACAGAATGGCTGTTTTATTCAGCCCATAAGGGTGACTACCCACTACAGTTTTTTTTTTTCACTGCGAAATTCGTAGCAGTTTTTTTTCTGCAGGGGTCTATGGGAATTGTAATGTTAAAATCGAAATCACGCAAATTCGCAATTTACCGCGAAATCGCGATTTTAACATTACAAGTCCCATAGACTCCTGCAGAAAAAAAAACGCTGCGAATTTCGCAGTGGAAAAAAAACTGTAGTGGGTAGTCATTCTAAGGGGGAAACGGCGGCCTACAAAATCTGATTGGTCGCTGCTGCCACCATTTATGAAAAGGTCGGCTCAGTTCTTCCATGGATAAGAATAAGGTAGGTACATAGGCAGGCAGGTAGGTTCAGTTTTTGTAGGTTGAGGAATGCTTATGGGCAAGGCCTTATGTCTGAACGCTGGCGCATGAAATGGCAGAGAGGCCCGGCCCTGTGCATTCACTGATTATTGCCGTCAGCTGCTGTCTGCTTTCAAGCATGAATCAGGGGCTTCACACTTATCAACTGGCTTTGATTGTGGGTCACGCAGGTTGGTTGCAATGCCCTAGTATAAACGATACCTGGAACACAAGCCAGTCCTCAGGATGCATTCTAACTCAAGAGCACGATCACGTTGTGCCTGACCAATGTTTCCATCTTGGGTAATAGCACAGTCCTAAGCGATATGGAGTGGAGTTGGCATATGAGCTGGTCTGTGGTTTTGCTTCCAACAGTTTCTACCGCACGCAGATGCTCGGTGGATACAATGTTGCGCGCTGGGGAAAACCCCAGGAATAATCCACAGCAGGCAGGCAAGCAAAGTATAAATAAGGGGGGGATTGGTTAGCTGCCTGCAACTCTTGCTTGTACCCGAATAAGGTTTTGCCTGCAACGCGGCCTTGTACTGCTTGAGACGACGTGACATTCATGCACAAGGCACAAGTGCTGGCAGGTTTCTGCGGGCACCCACAGTGCAGCGTTGCATTCTTGAAACCGTTGCTTGACCCTTTCCCTAAAATCAGGAAGATTCGCTTACACCTCTTATGGCTTATAATAGCCGTCTCCTGGGATAACAATAGCAATACTGAGAATAATGAAAATAAAACGCATCATAGGCTGAAGAAATTAAACGCTCGGCACGTCTTTTCTTCAGCCTTACATGACTATATATCTATATATGTATACATCCATATATTTGGGTAGAAATCCATAAAAATATATATCGATATATATGCATTTCTATATATTTATATAGATATTTATCTATACACAGAAACAGATAGATAGATAGATAGATAGATAGATAGATAGATAGATAGATTGATAGAAAGACTGTATGCAATAACCCTGGATGTCTGACAGTTGAAGCAGACTGGTGATGTCATTAAGGCTCTATTATGACACGTACAGCTTGGAAGCATAAATACTACAGCACGGCAGCCATTTATAGCCAGTCTCCATTGGAGATGGAAGTGGGCAGGAATGTACTGGCCTATCTTCCCAAGACGCCACAGCAGCCGGACAAATTGTATGTTCGACAGAATGGCTGTTTTATTCAGCCCATAAGGGTGACTACCCACTACAGTTTTTTTTTTTCACTGCGAAATTCGTAGCAGTTTTTTTTCTGCAGGGGTCTATGGGAATTGTAATGTTAAAATCGAAATCACGCAAATTCGCAATTTACCGCGAAATCGCGATTTTAACATTACAAGTCCCATAGACTCCTGCAGAAAAAAAAACGCTGCGAATTTCGCAGTGAAAAAAAACTGTAGTGGGTAGTCATCCTAAGGGGGAAACGGCGGCCTACAAAATCTGATTGGTCGCTGCTGCCACCATTTATGAAAAGGTCGGCTCAGTTCTTCCATGGATAAGAATAAGGTAGGTACATAGGCAGGCAGGTAGGTTCAGTTTTTGTAGGTTGAGGAATGCTTATGGGCAAGGCCTTATGTCTGAACGCTGGCGCATGAAATGGCAGAGAGGCCCGGCCCTGTGCATTCACTGATTATTGCCGTCAGCTGCTGTCTGCTTTCAAGCATGAATCAGGGGCTTCACACTTATCAACTGGCTTTGATTGTGGGTCACGCAGGTTGGTTGCAATGCCCTAGTATAAACGATACCTGGAACACAAGCCAGTCCTCAGGATGCATTCTAACTCAAGAGCACGATCACGTTGTGCCTGACCAATGTTTCCATCTTGGGTAATAGCACAGTCCTAAGCGATATGGAGTGGAGTTGGCATATGAGCTGGTCTGTGGTTTTGCTTCCAACAGTTTCTACCGCACGCAGATGCTCGGTGGATACAATGTTGCGCGCTGGGGAAAACCCCAGGAATAATCCACAGCAGGCAGGCAAGCAAAGTATAAATAAGGGGGGGATTGGTTAGCTGCCTGCAACTCTTGCTTGTACCCGAATAAGGTTTTGCCTGCAACGCGGCCTTGTACTGCTTGAGGCGACGTGACATTCATGCACAAGGCACAAGTGCTGGCAGGTTTCTGCGGGCACCCACAGTGCAGCGTTGCATTCTTGAAACCGTTGCTTGACCCTTTCCCTAAAATCAGGAAGATTCGCTTACACCTCTTATGGCTTATAATAGCCGTCTCCTGGGATAACAATAGCAATACTGAGAATAATGAAAATAAAACGCATCATAGGCTGAAGAAATTAAACGCTCGGCACGTCTTTTCTTCAGCCTTACATGACTATATATCTATATATGTATACATCCATATATTTGGGTAGAAATCCATAAAAATATATATCGATATATATGCATTTCTATATATTTATATAGATATTTATCTATACACAGAAACAGATAGATAGATAGATTGATAGAAAGACTGTATGCAATAACCCTGGATGTCTGACAGTTGAAGCAGACTGGTGATGTCATTAAGGCTCTATTATGACACGTACAGCTTGGAAGCATAAATACTACAGCACGGCAGCCATTTATAGCCAGTCTCCATTGGAGATGGAAGTGGGCAGGAATGTACTGGCCTATCTTCCCAAGACGCCACAGCAGCCGGACAAATTGTATGTTCGACAGAATGGCTGTTTTATTCAGCCCATAAGGGTGACTACCCACTACAGTTTTTTTTTTTCACTGCGAAATTCGTAGCAGTTTTTTTTCTGCAGGGGTCTATGGGAATTGTAATGTTAAAATCGAAATCACGCAAATTCGCAATTTACCGCGAAATCGCGATTTTAACATTACAAGTCCCATAGACTCCTGCAGAAAAAAAAACGCTGCGAATTTCGCAGTGAAAAAAAACTGTAGTGGGTAGTCATCCTAAGGGGGAAACGGCGGCCTACAAAATCTGATTGGTCGCTGCTGCCACCATTTATGAAAAGGTCGGCTCAGTTCTTCCATGGATAAGAATAAGGTAGGTACATAGGCAGGCAGGTAGGTTCAGTTTTTGTAGGTTGAGGAATGCTTATGGGCAAGGCCTTATGTCTGAACGCTGGCGCATGAAATGGCAGAGAGGCCCGGCCCTGTGCATTCACTGATTATTGCCGTCAGCTGCTGTCTGCTTTCAAGCATGAATCAGGGGCTTCACACTTATCAACTGGCTTTGATTGTGGGTCACGCAGGTTGGTTGCAATGCCCTAGTATAAACGATACCTGGAACACAAGCCAGTCCTCAGGATGCATTCTAACTCAAGAGCACGATCACGTTGTGCCTGACCAATGTTTCCATCTTGGGTAATAGCACAGTCCTAAGCGATATGGAGTGGAGTTGGCATATGAGCTGGTCTGTGGTTTTGCTTCCAACAGTTTCTACCGCACGCAGATGCTCGGTGGATACAATGTTGCGCGCTGGGGAAAACCCCAGGAATAATCCACAGCAGGCAGGCAAGCAAAGTATAAATAAGGGGGGGATTGGTTAGCTGCCTGCAACTCTTGCTTGTACCCGAATAAGGTTTTGCCTGCAACGCGGCCTTGTACTGCTTGAGGCGACGTGACATTCATGCACAAGGCACAAGTGCTGGCAGGTTTCTGCGGGCACCCACAGTGCAGCGTTGCATTCTTGAAACCGTTGCTTGACCCTTTCCCTAAAATCAGGAAGATTCGCTTACACCTCTTATGGCTTATAATAGCCGTCTCCTGGGATAACAATAGCAATACTGAGAATAATGAAAATAAAACGCATCATAGGCTGAAGAAATTAAACGCTCGGCACGTCTTTTCTTCAGCCTTACATGACTATATATCTATATATGTATACATCCATATATTTGGGTAGAAATCCATAAAAATATATATCGATATATATGCATTTCTATATATTTATATAGATATTTATCTATACACAGAAACAGATAGATAGATAGATAGATTGATAGAAAGACTGTATGCAATAACCCTGGATGTCTGACAGTTGAAGCAGACTGGTGATGTCATTAAGGCTCTATTATGACACGTACAGCTTGGAAGCATAAATACTACAGCACGGCAGCCATTTATAGCCAGTCTCCATTGGAGATGGAAGTGGGCAGGAATGTACTGGCCTATCTTCCCAAGACGCCACAGCAGCCGGACAAATTGTATGTTCGACAGAATGGCTGTTTTATTCAGCCCATAAGGGTGACTACCCACTACAGTTTTTTTTTTTCACTGCGAAATTCGTAGCAGTTTTTTTTCTGCAGGGGTCTATGGGAATTGTAATGTTAAAATCGAAATCACGCAAATTCGCAATTTACCGCGAAATCGCGATTTTAACATTACAAGTCCCATAGACTCCTGCAGAAAAAAAAACGCTGCGAATTTCGCAGTGAAAAAAAACTGTAGTGGGTAGTCATTCTAAGGGGGAAACGGCGGCCTACAAAATCTGATTGGTCGCTGCTGCCACCATTTATGAAAAGGTCGGCTCAGTTCTTCCATGGATAAGAATAAGGTAGGTACATAGGCAGGCAGGTAGGTTCAGTTTTTGTAGGTTGAGGAATGCTTATGGGCAAGGCCTTATGTCTGAACGCTGGCGCATGAAATGGCAGAGAGGCCCGGCCCTGTGCATTCACTGATTATTGCCGTCAGCTGCTGTCTGCTTTCAAGCATGAATCAGGGGCTTCACACTTATCAACTGGCTTTGATTGTGGGTCACGCAGGTTGGTTGCAATGCCCTAGTATAAACGATACCTGGAACACAAGCCAGTCCTCAGGATGCATTCTAACTCAAGAGCACGATCACGTTGTGCCTGACCAATGTTTCCATCTTGGGTAATAGCACAGTCCTAAGCGATATGGAGTGGAGTTGGCATATGAGCTGGTCTGTGGTTTTGCTTCCAACAGTTTCTACCGCACGCAGATGCTCGGTGGATACAATGTTGCGCGCTGGGGAAAACCCCAGGAATAATCCACAGCAGGCAGGCAAGCAAAGTATAAATAAGGGGGGGATTGGTTAGCTGCCTGCAACTCTTGCTTGTACCCGAATAAGGTTTTGCCTGCAACGCGGCCTTGTACTGCTTGAGGCGACGTGACATTCATGCACAAGGCACAAGTGCTGGCAGGTTTCTGCGGGCACCCACAGTGCAGCGTTGCATTCTTGAAACCGTTGCTTGACCCTTTCCCTAAAATCAGGAAGATTCGCTTACACCTCTTATGGCTTAAAATAGCCGTCTCCTGGGATAACAATAGCAATACTGAGAATAATGAAAATAAAACGCATCATAGGCTGAAGAAATTAAACGCTCGGCACGTCTTTTCTTCAGCCTTACATGACTATATATCTATATATGTATACATCCATATATTTGGGTAGAAATCCATAAAAATATATATCGATATATATGCATTTCTATATATTTATATAGATATTTATCTATACACAGAAACAGATAGATAGATAGATAGATAGATTGATAGAAAGACTGTATGCAATAACCCTGGATGTCTGACAGTTGAAGCAGACTGGTGATGTCATTAAGGCTCTATTATGACACGTACAGCTTGGAAGCATAAATACTACAGCACGGCAGCCATTTATAGCCAGTCTCCATTGGAGATGGAAGTGGGCAGGAATGTACTGGCCTATCTTCCCAAGACGCCACAGCAGCCGGACAAATTGTATGTTCGACAGAATGGCTGTTTTATTCAGCCCATAAGGGTGACTACCCACTACAGTTTTTTTTTTTCACTGCGAAATTCGTAGCAGTTTTTTTTCTGCAGGGGTCTATGGGAATTGTAATGTTAAAATCGAAATCACGCAAATTCGCAATTTACCGCGAAATCGCGATTTTAACATTACAAGTCCCATAGACTCCTGCAGAAAAAAAAACGCTGCGAATTTCGCAGTGAAAAAAAACTGTAGTGGGTAGTCATCCTAAGGGGGAAACGGCGGCCTACAAAATCTGATTGGTCGCTGCTGCCACCATTTATGAAAAGGTCGGCTCAGTTCTTCCATGGATAAGAATAAGGTAGGTACATAGGCAGGCAGGTAGGTTCAGTTTTTGTAGGTTGAGGAATGCTTATGGGCAAGGCCTTATGTCTGAACGCTGGCGCATGAAATGGCAGAGAGGCCCGGCCCTGTGCATTCACTGATTATTGCCGTCAGCTGCTGTCTGCTTTCAAGCATGAATCAGGGGCTTCACACTTATCAACTGGCTTTGATTGTGGGTCACGCAGGTTGGTTGCAATGCCCTAGTATAAACGATACCTGGAACACAAGCCAGTCCTCAGGATGCATTCTAACTCAAGAGCACGATCACGTTGTGCCTGACCAATGTTTCCATCTTGGGTAATAGCACAGTCCTAAGCGATATGGAGTGGAGTTGGCATATGAGCTGGTCTGTGGTTTTGCTTCCAACAGTTTCTACCGCACGCAGATGCTCGGTGGATACAATGTTGCGCGCTGGGGAAAACCCCAGGAATAATCCACAGCAGGCAGGCAAGCAAAGTATAAATAAGGGGGGGATTGGTTAGCTGCCTGCAACTCTTGCTTGTACCCGAATAAGGTTTTGCCTGCAACGCGGCCTTGTACTGCTTGAGACGACGTGACATTCATGCACAAGGCACAAGTGCTGGCAGGTTTCTGCGGGCACCCACAGTGCAGCGTTGCATTCTTGAAACCGTTGCTTGACCCTTTCCCTAAAATCAGGAAGATTCGCTTACACCTCTTATGGCTTATAATAGCCGTCTCCTGGGATAACAATAGCAATACTGAGAATAATGAAAATAAAACGCATCATAGGCTGAAGAAATTAAACGCTCGGCACGTCTTTTCTTCAGCCTTACATGACTATATATCTATATATGTATACATCCATATATTTGGGTAGAAATCCATAAAAATATATATCGATATATATGCATTTCTATATATTTATATAGATATTTATCTATACACAGAAACAGATAGATAGATAGATAGATAGATTGATAGAAAGACTGTATGCAATAACCCTGGATGTCTGACAGTTGAAGCAGACTGGTGATGTCATTAAGGCTCTATTATGACACGTACAGCTTGGAAGCATAAATACTACTGCACGGCAGCCATTTATAGCCAGTCTCCATTGGAGATGGAAGTGGGCAGGAATGTACTGGCCTATCTTCCCAAGACGCCACAGCAGCCGGACAAATTGTATGTTCGACAGAATGGCTGTTTTATTCAGCCCATAAGGGTGACTACCCACTACAGTTTTTTTTTTCACTGCGAAATTCGTAGCAGTTTTTTTTCTGCAGGGGTCTATGGGAATTGTAATGTTAAAATCGAAATCACGCAAATTCGCAATTTACCGCGAAATCGCGATTTTAACATTACAAGTCCCATAGACTCCTGCAGAAAAAAAAACGCTGCGAATTTCGCAGTGAAAAAAAACTGTAGTGGGTAGTCATCCTAAGGGGGAAACGGCGGCCTACAAAATCTGATTGGTCGCTGCTGCCACCATTTATGAAAAGGTCGGCTCAGTTCTTCCATGGATAAGAATAAGGTAGGTACATAGGCAGGCAGGTAGGTTCAGTTTTTGTAGGTTGAGGAATGCTTATGGGCAAGGCCTTATGTCTGAACGCTGGCGCATGAAATGGCAGAGAGGCCCGGCCCTGTGCATTCACTGATTATTGCCGTCAGCTGCTGTCTGCTTTCAAGCATGAATCAGGGGCTTCACACTTATCAACTGGCTTTGATTGTGGGTCACGCAGGTTGGTTGCAATGCCCTAGTATAAACGATACCTGGAACACAAGCCAGTCCTCAGGATGCATTCTAACTCAAGAGCACGATCACGTTGTGCCTGACCAATGTTTCCATCTTGGGTAATAGCACAGTCCTAAGCGATATGGAGTGGAGTTGGCATATGAGCTGGTCTGTGGTTTTGCTTCCAACAGTTTCTACCGCACGCAGATGCTCGGTGGATACAATGTTGCGCGCTGGGGAAAACCCCAGGAATAATCCACAGCAGGCAGGCAAGCAAAGTATAAATAAGGGGGGGATTGGTTAGCTGCCTGCAACTCTTGCTTGTACCCGAATAAGGTTTTGCCTGCAACGCGGCCTTGTACTGCTTGAGGCGACGTGACATTCATGCACAAGGCACAAGTGCTGGCAGGTTTCTGCGGGCACCCACAGTGCAGCGTTGCATTCTTGAAACCGTTGCTTGACCCTTTCCCTAAAATCAGGAAGATTCGCTTACACCTCTTATGGCTTATAATAGCCGTCTCCTGGGATAACAATAGCAATACTGAGAATAATGAAAATAAAACGCATCATAGGCTGAAGAAATTAAACGCTCGGCACGTCTTTTCTTCAGCCTTACATGACTATATATCTATATATGTATACATCCATATATTTGGGTAGAAATCCATAAAAATATATATCGATATATATGCATTTCTATATATTTATATAGATATTTATCTATACACAGAAACAGATAGATAGATAGATAGATTGATAGAAAGACTGTATGCAATAACCCTGGATGTCTGACAGTTGAAGCAGACTGGTGATGTCATTAAGGCTCTATTATGACACGTACAGCTTGGAAGCATAAATACTACAGCACGGCAGCCATTTATAGCCAGTCTCCATTGGAGATGGAAGTGGGCAGGAATGTACTGGCCTATCTTCCCAAGACGCCACAGCAGCCGGACAAATTGTATGTTCGACAGAATGGCTGTTTTATTCAGCCCATAAGGGTGACTACCCACTACAGTTTTTTTTTTTCACTGCGAAATTCGTAGCAGTTTTTTTTCTGCAGGGGTCTATGGGAATTGTAATGTTAAAATCGAAATCACGCAAATTCGCAATTTACCGCGAAATCGCGATTTTAACATTACAAGTCCCATAGACTCCTGCAGAAAAAAAAACGCTGCGAATTTCGCAGTGAAAAAAAACTGTAGTGGGTAGTCATCCTAAGGGGGAAACGGCAGCCTACAAAATCTGATTGGTCGCTGCTGCCACCATTTATGAAAAGGTCGGCTCAGTTCTTCCATGGATAAGAATAAGGTAGGTACATAGGCAGGCAGGTAGGTTCAGTTTTTGTAGGTTGAGGAATGCTTATGGGCAAGGCCTTATGTCTGAACGCTGGCGCATGAAATGGCAGAGAGGCCCGGCCCTGTGCATTCACTGATTATTGCCGTCAGCTGCTGTCTGCTTTCAAGCATGAATCAGGGGCTTCACACTTATCAACTGGCTTTGATTGTGGGTCACGCAGGTTGGTTGCAATGCCCTAGTATAAACGATACCTGGAACACAAGCCAGTCCTCAGGATGCATTCTAACTCAAGAGCACGATCACGTTGTGCCTGACCAATGTTTCCATCTTGGGTAATAGCACAGTCCTAAGCGATATGGAGTGGAGTTGGCATATGAGCTGGTCTGTGGTTTTGCTTCCAACAGTTTCTACCGCACGCAGATGCTCGGTGGATACAATGTTGCGCGCTGGGGAAAACCCCAGGAATAATCCACAGCAGGCAGGCAAGCAAAGTATAAATAAGGGGGGGATTGGTTAGCTGCCTGCAACTCTTGCTTGTACCCGAATAAGGTTTTGCCTGCAACGCGGCCTTGTACTGCTTGAGACGACGTGACATTCATGCACAAGGCACAAGTGCTGGCAGGTTTCTGCGGGCACCCACAGTGCAGCGTTGCATTCTTGAAACCGTTGCTTGACCCTTTCCCTAAAATCAGGAAGATTCGCTTACACCTCTTATGGCTTATAATAGCCGTCTCCTGGGATAACAATAGCAATACTGAGAATAATGAAAATAAAACGCATCATAGGCTGAAGAAATTAAACGCTCGGCACGTCTTTTCTTCAGCCTTACATGACTATATATCTATATATGTATACATCCATATATTTGGGTAGAAATCCATAAAAATATATATCGATATATATGCATTTCTATATATTTATATAGATATTTATCTATACACAGAAACAGATAGATAGATAGATAGATAGATTGATAGAAAGACTGTATGCAATAACCCTGGATGTCTGACAGTTGAAGCAGACTGGTGATGTCATTAAGGCTCTATTATGACACGTACAGCTTGGAAGCATAAATACTACTGCACGGCAGCCATTTATAGCCAGTCTCCATTGGAGATGGAAGTGGGCAGGAATGTACTGGCCTATCTTCCCAAGACGCCACAGCAGCCGGACAAATTGTATGTTCGACAGAATGGCTGTTTTATTCAGCCCATAAGGGTGACTACCCACTACAGTTTTTTTTTTCACTGCGAAATTCGTAGCAGTTTTTTTTCTGCAGGGGTCTATGGGAATTGTAATGTTAAAATCGAAATCACGCAAATTCGCAATTTACCGCGAAATCGCGATTTTAACATTACAAGTCCCATAGACTCCTGCAGAAAAAAAAACGCTGCGAATTTCGCAGTGAAAAAAAACTGTAGTGGGTAGTCATCCTAAGGGGGAAACGGCGGCCTACAAAATCTGATTGGTCGCTGCTGCCACCATTTATGAAAAGGTCGGCTCAGTTCTTCCATGGATAAGAATAAGGTAGGTACATAGGCAGGCAGGTAGGTTCAGTTTTTGTAGGTTGAGGAATGCTTATGGGCAAGGCCTTATGTCTGAACGCTGGCGCATGAAATGGCAGAGAGGCCCGGCCCTGTGCATTCACTGATTATTGCCGTCAGCTGCTGTCTGCTTTCAAGCATGAATCAGGGGCTTCACACTTATCAACTGGCTTTGATTGTGGGTCACGCAGGTTGGTTGCAATGCCCTAGTATAAACGATACCTGGAACACAAGCCAGTCCTCAGGATGCATTCTAACTCAAGAGCACGATCACGTTGTGCCTGACCAATGTTTCCATCTTGGGTAATAGCACAGTCCTAAGCGATATGGAGTGGAGTTGGCATATGAGCTGGTCTGTGGTTTTGCTTCCAACAGTTTCTACCGCACGCAGATGCTCGGTGGATACAATGTTGCGCGCTGGGGAAAACCCCAGGAATAATCCACAGCAGGCAGGCAAGCAAAGTATAAATAAGGGGGGGATTGGTTAGCTGCCTGCAACTCTTGCTTGTACCCGAATAAGGTTTTGCCTGCAACGCGGCCTTGTACTGCTTGAGACGACGTGACATTCATGCACAAGGCACAAGTGCTGGCAGGTTTCTGCGGGCACCCACAGTGCAGCGTTGCATTCTTGAAACCGTTGCTTGACCCTTTCCCTAAAATCAGGAAGATTCGCTTACACCTCTTATGGCTTATAATAGCCGTCTCCTGGGATAACAATAGCAATACTGAGAATAATGAAAATAAAACGCATCATAGGCTGAAGAAATTAAACGCTCGGCACGTCTTTTCTTCAGCCTTACATGACTATATATCTATATATGTATACATCCATATATTTGGGTAGAAATCCATAAAAATATATATCGATATATATGCATTTCTATATATTTATATAGATATTTATCTATACACAGAAACAGATAGATAGATAGATAGATAGATAGATTGATAGAAAGACTGTATGCAATAACCCTGGATGTCTGACAGTTGAAGCAGACTGGTGATGTCATTAAGGCTCTATTATGACACGTACAGCTTGGAAGCATAAATACTACTGCACGGCAGCCATTTATAGCCAGTCTCCATTGGAGATGGAAGTGGGCAGGAATGTACTGGCCTATCTTCCCAAGACGCCACAGCAGCCGGACAAATTGTATGTTCGACAGAATGGCTGTTTTATTCAGCCCATAAGGGTGACTACCCACTACAGTTTTTTTTTTCACTGCGAAATTCGTAGCAGTTTTTTTTCTGCAGGGGTCTATGGGAATTGTAATGTTAAAATCGAAATCACGCAAATTCGCAATTTACCGCGAAATCGCGATTTTAACATTACAAGTCCCATAGACTCCTGCAGAAAAAAAAACGCTGCGAATTTCGCAGTGAAAAAAAACTGTAGTGGGTAGTCATCCTAAGGGGGAAACGGCGGCCTACAAAATCTGATTGGTCGCTGCTGCCACCATTTATGAAAAGGTCGGCTCAGTTCTTCCATGGATAAGAATAAGGTAGGTACATAGGCAGGCAGGTAGGTTCAGTTTTTGTAGGTTGAGGAATGCTTATGGGCAAGGCCTTATGTCTGAACGCTGGCGCATGAAATGGCAGAGAGGCCCGGCCCTGTGCATTCACTGATTATTGCCGTCAGCTGCTGTCTGCTTTCAAGCATGAATCAGGGGCTTCACACTTATCAACTGGCTTTGATTGTGGGTCACGCAGGTTGGTTGCAATGCCCTAGTATAAACGATACCTGGAACACAAGCCAGTCCTCAGGATGCATTCTAACTCAAGAGCACGATCACGTTGTGCCTGACCAATGTTTCCATCTTGGGTAATAGCACAGTCCTAAGCGATATGGAGTGGAGTTGGCATATGAGCTGGTCTGTGGTTTTGCTTCCAACAGTTTCTACCGCACGCAGATGCTCGGTGGATACAATGTTGCGCGCTGGGGAAAACCCCAGGAATAATCCACAGCAGGCAGGCAAGCAAAGTATAAATAAGGGGGGGATTGGTTAGCTGCCTGCAACTCTTGCTTGTACCCGAATAAGGTTTTGCCTGCAACGCGGCCTTGTACTGCTTGAGGCGACGTGACATTCATGCACAAGGCACAAGTGCTGGCAGGTTTCTGCGGGCACCCACAGTGCAGCGTTGCATTCTTGAAACCGTTGCTTGACCCTTTCCCTAAAATCAGGAAGATTCGCTTACACCTCTTATGGCTTATAATAGCCGTCTCCTGGGATAACAATAGCAATACTGAGAATAATGAAAATAAAACGCATCATAGGCTGAAGAAATTAAACGCTCGGCACGTCTTTTCTTCAGCCTTACATGACTATATATCTATATATGTATACATCCATATATTTGGGTAGAAATCCATAAAAATATATATCGATATATATGCATTTCTATATATTTATATAGATATTTATCTATACACAGAAACAGATAGATAGATAGATAGATAGATTGATAGAAAGACTGTATGCAATAACCCTGGATGTCTGACAGTTGAAGCAGACTGGTGATGTCATTAAGGCTCTATTATGACACGTACAGCTTGGAAGCATAAATACTACAGCACGGCAGCCATTTATAGCCAGTCTCCATTGGAGATGGAAGTGGGCAGGAATGTACTGGCCTATCTTCCCAAGACGCCACAGCAGCCGGACAAATTGTATGTTCGACAGAATGGCTGTTTTATTCAGCCCATAAGGGTGACTACCCACTACAGTTTTTTTTTTTCACTGCGAAATTCGTAGCAGTTTTTTTTCTGCAGGGGTCTATGGGAATTGTAATGTTAAAATCGAAATCACGCAAATTCGCAATTTACCGCGAAATCGCGATTTTAACATTACAAGTCCCATAGACTCCTGCAGAAAAAAAAACGCTGCGAATTTCGCAGTGAAAAAAAACTGTAGTGGGTAGTCATCCTAAGGGGGAAACGGCGGCCTACAAAATCTGATTGGTCGCTGCTGCCACCATTTATGAAAAGGTCGGCTCAGTTCTTCCATGGATAAGAATAAGGTAGGTACATAGGCAGGCAGGTAGGTTCAGTTTTTGTAGGTTGAGGAATGCTTATGGGCAAGGCCTTATGTCTGAACGCTGGCGCATGAAATGGCAGAGAGGCCCGGCCCTGTGCATTCACTGATTATTGCCGTCAGCTGCTGTCTGCTTTCAAGCATGAATCAGGGGCTTCACACTTATCAACTGGCTTTGATTGTGGGTCACGCAGGTTGGTTGCAATGCCCTAGTATAAACGATACCTGGAACACAAGCCAGTCCTCAGGATGCATTCTAACTCAAGAGCACGATCACGTTGTGCCTGACCAATGTTTCCATCTTGGGTAATAGCACAGTCCTAAGCGATATGGAGTGGAGTTGGCATATGAGCTGGTCTGTGGTTTTGCTTCCAACAGTTTCTACCGCACGCAGATGCTCGGTGGATACAATGTTGCGCGCTGGGGAAAACCCCAGGAATAATCCACAGCAGGCAGGCAAGCAAAGTATAAATAAGGGGGGGATTGGTTAGCTGCCTGCAACTCTTGCTTGTACCCGAATAAGGTTTTGCCTGCAACGCGGCCTTGTACTGCTTGAGGCGACGTGACATTCATGCACAAGGCACAAGTGCTGGCAGGTTTCTGCGGGCACCCACAGTGCAGCGTTGCATTCTTGAAACCGTTGCTTGACCCTTTCCCTAAAATCAGGAAGATTCGCTTACACCTCTTATGGCTTATAATAGCCGTCTCCTGGGATAACAATAGCAATACTGAGAATAATGAAAATAAAACGCATCATAGGCTGAAGAAATTAAACGCTCGGCACGTCTTTTCTTCAGCCTTACATGACTATATATCTATATATGTATACATCCATATATTTGGGTAGAAATCCATAAAAATATATATCGATATATATGCATTTCTATATATTTATATAGATATTTATCTATACACAGAAACAGATAGATAGATAGATTGATAGAAAGACTGTATGCAATAACCCTGGATGTCTGACAGTTGAAGCAGACTGGTGATGTCATTAAGGCTCTATTATGACACGTACAGCTTGGAAGCATAAATACTACAGCACGGCAGCCATTTATAGCCAGTCTCCATTGGAGATGGAAGTGGGCAGGAATGTACTGGCCTATCTTCCCAAGACGCCACAGCAGCCGGACAAATTGTATGTTCGACAGAATGGCTGTTTTATTCAGCCCATAAGGGTGACTACCCACTACAGTTTTTTTTTTTCACTGCGAAATTCGTAGCAGTTTTTTTTCTGCAGGGGTCTATGGGAATTGTAATGTTAAAATCGAAATCACGCAAATTCGCAATTTACCGCGAAATCGCGATTTTAACATTACAAGTCCCATAGACTCCTGCAGAAAAAAAAACGCTGCGAATTTCGCAGTGAAAAAAAACTGTAGTGGGTAGTCATCCTAAGGGGGAAACGGCGGCCTACAAAATCTGATTGGTCGCTGCTGCCACCATTTATGAAAAGGTCGGCTCAGTTCTTCCATGGATAAGAATAAGGTAGGTACATAGGCAGGCAGGTAGGTTCAGTTTTTGTAGGTTGAGGAATGCTTATGGGCAAGGCCTTATGTCTGAACGCTGGCGCATGAAATGGCAGAGAGGCCCGGCCCTGTGCATTCACTGATTATTGCCGTCAGCTGCTGTCTGCTTTCAAGCATGAATCAGGGGCTTCACACTTATCAACTGGCTTTGATTGTGGGTCACGCAGGTTGGTTGCAATGCCCTAGTATAAACGATACCTGGAACACAAGCCAGTCCTCAGGATGCATTCTAACTCAAGAGCACGATCACGTTGTGCCTGACCAATGTTTCCATCTTGGGTAATAGCACAGTCCTAAGCGATATGGAGTGGAGTTGGCATATGAGCTGGTCTGTGGTTTTGCTTCCAACAGTTTCTACCGCACGCAGATGCTCGGTGGATACAATGTTGCGCGCTGGGGAAAACCCCAGGAATAATCCACAGCAGGCAGGCAAGCAAAGTATAAATAAGGGGGGGATTGGTTAGCTGCCTGCAACTCTTGCTTGTACCCGAATAAGGTTTTGCCTGCAACGCGGCCTTGTACTGCTTGAGGCGACGTGACATTCATGCACAAGGCACAAGTGCTGGCAGGTTTCTGCGGGCACCCACAGTGCAGCGTTGCATTCTTGAAACCGTTGCTTGACCCTTTCCCTAAAATCAGGAAGATTCGCTTACACCTCTTATGGCTTATAATAGCCGTCTCCTGGGATAACAATAGCAATACTGAGAATAATGAAAATAAAACGCATCATAGGCTGAAGAAATTAAACGCTCGGCACGTCTTTTCTTCAGCCTTACATGACTATATATCTATATATGTATACATCCATATATTTGGGTAGAAATCCATAAAAATATATATCGATATATATGCATTTCTATATATTTATATAGATATTTATCTATACACAGAAACAGATAGATAGATAGATAGATAGATTGATAGAAAGACTGTATGCAATAACCCTGGATGTCTGACAGTTGAAGCAGACTGGTGATGTCATTAAGGCTCTATTATGACACGTACAGCTTGGAAGCATAAATACTACAGCACGGCAGCCATTTATAGCCAGTCTCCATTGGAGATGGAAGTGGGCAGGAATGTACTGGCCTATCTTCCCAAGACGCCACAGCAGCCGGACAAATTGTATGTTCGACAGAATGGCTGTTTTATTCAGCCCATAAGGGTGACTACCCACTACAGTTTTTTTTTTTCACTGCGAAATTCGTAGCAGTTTTTTTTCTGCAGGGGTCTATGGGAATTGTAATGTTAAAATCGAAATCACGCAAATTCGCAATTTACCGCGAAATCGCGATTTTAACATTACAAGTCCCATAGACTCCTGCAGAAAAAAAAACGCTGCGAATTTCGCAGTGAAAAAAAACTGTAGTGGGTAGTCATCCTAAGGGGGAAACGGCGGCCTACAAAATCTGATTGGTCGCTGCTGCCACCATTTATGAAAAGGTCGGCTCAGTTCTTCCATGGATAAGAATAAGGTAGGTACATAGGCAGGCAGGTAGGTTCAGTTTTTGTAGGTTGAGGAATGCTTATGGGCAAGGCCTTATGTCTGAACGCTGGCGCATGAAATGGCAGAGAGGCCCGGCCCTGTGCATTCACTGATTATTGCCGTCAGCTGCTGTCTGCTTTCAAGCATGAATCAGGGGCTTCACACTTATCAACTGGCTTTGATTGTGGGTCACGCAGGTTGGTTGCAATGCCCTAGTATAAACGATACCTGGAACACAAGCCAGTCCTCAGGATGCATTCTAACTCAAGAGCACGATCACGTTGTGCCTGACCAATGTTTCCATCTTGGGTAATAGCACAGTCCTAAGCGATATGGAGTGGAGTTGGCATATGAGCTGGTCTGTGGTTTTGCTTCCAACAGTTTCTACCGCACGCAGATGCTCGGTGGATACAATGTTGCGCGCTGGGGAAAACCCCAGGAATAATCCACAGCAGGCAGGCAAGCAAAGTATAAATAAGGGGGGGATTGGTTAGCTGCCTGCAACTCTTGCTTGTACCCGAATAAGGTTTTGCCTGCAACGCGGCCTTGTACTGCTTGAGGCGACGTGACATTCATGCACAAGGCACAAGTGCTGGCAGGTTTCTGCGGGCACCCACAGTGCAGCGTTGCATTCTTGAAACCGTTGCTTGACCCTTTCCCTAAAATCAGGAAGATTCGCTTACACCTCTTATGGCTTATAATAGCCGTCTCCTGGGATAACAATAGCAATACTGAGAATAATGAAAATAAAACGCATCATAGGCTGAAGAAATTAAACGCTCGGCACGTCTTTTCTTCAGCCTTACATGACTATATATCTATATATGTATACATCCATATATTTGGGTAGAAATCCATAAAAATATATATCGATATATATGCATTTCTATATATTTATATAGATATTTATCTATACACAGAAACAGATAGATAGATAGATTGATAGAAAGACTGTATGCAATAACCCTGGATGTCTGACAGTTGAAGCAGACTGGTGATGTCATTAAGGCTCTATTATGACACGTACAGCTTGGAAGCATAAATACTACAGCACGGCAGCCATTTATAGCCAGTCTCCATTGGAGATGGAAGTGGGCAGGAATGTACTGGCCTATCTTCCCAAGACGCCACAGCAGCCGGACAAATTGTATGTTCGACAGAATGGCTGTTTTATTCAGCCCATAAGGGTGACTACCCACTACAGTTTTTTTTTTTCACTGCGAAATTCGTAGCAGTTTTTTTTCTGCAGGGGTCTATGGGAATTGTAATGTTAAAATCGAAATCACGCAAATTCGCAATTTACCGCGAAATCGCGATTTTAACATTACAAGTCCCATAGACTCCTGCAGAAAAAAAAACGCTGCGAATTTCGCAGTGAAAAAAAACTGTAGTGGGTAGTCATCCTAAGGGGGAAACGGCGGCCTACAAAATCTGATTGGTCGCTGCTGCCACCATTTATGAAAAGGTCGGCTCAGTTCTTCCATGGATAAGAATAAGGTAGGTACATAGGCAGGCAGGTAGGTTCAGTTTTTGTAGGTTGAGGAATGCTTATGGGCAAGGCCTTATGTCTGAACGCTGGCGCATGAAATGGCAGAGAGGCCCGGCCCTGTGCATTCACTGATTATTGCCGTCAGCTGCTGTCTGCTTTCAAGCATGAATCAGGGGCTTCACACTTATCAACTGGCTTTGATTGTGGGTCACGCAGGTTGGTTGCAATGCCCTAGTATAAACGATACCTGGAACACAAGCCAGTCCTCAGGATGCATTCTAACTCAAGAGCACGATCACGTTGTGCCTGACCAATGTTTCCATCTTGGGTAATAGCACAGTCCTAAGCGATATGGAGTGGAGTTGGCATATGAGCTGGTCTGTGGTTTTGCTTCCAACAGTTTCTACCGCACGCAGATGCTCGGTGGATACAATGTTGCGCGCTGGGGAAAACCCCAGGAATAATCCACAGCAGGCAGGCAAGCAAAGTATAAATAAGGGGGGGATTGGTTAGCTGCCTGCAACTCTTGCTTGTACCCGAATAAGGTTTTGCCTGCAACGCGGCCTTGTACTGCTTGAGGCGACGTGACATTCATGCACAAGGCACAAGTGCTGGCAGGTTTCTGCGGGCACCCACAGTGCAGCGTTGCATTCTTGAAACCGTTGCTTGACCCTTTCCCTAAAATCAGGAAGATTCGCTTACACCTCTTATGGCTTATAATAGCCGTCTCCTGGGATAACAATAGCAATACTGAGAATAATGAAAATAAAACGCATCATAGGCTGAAGAAATTAAACGCTCGGCACGTCTTTTCTTCAGCCTTACATGACTATATATCTATATATGTATACATCCATATATTTGGGTAGAAATCCATAAAAATATATATCGATATATATGCATTTCTATATATTTATATAGATATTTATCTATACACAGAAACAGATAGATAGATAGATAGATAGATTGATAGAAAGACTGTATGCAATAACCCTGGATGTCTGACAGTTGAAGCAGACTGGTGATGTCATTAAGGCTCTATTATGACACGTACAGCTTGGAAGCATAAATACTACAGCACGGCAGCCATTTATAGCCAGTCTCCATTGGAGATGGAAGTGGGCAGGAATGTACTGGCCTATCTTCCCAAGACGCCACAGCAGCCGGACAAATTGTATGTTCGACAGAATGGCTGTTTTATTCAGCCCATAAGGGTGACTACCCACTACAGTTTTTTTTTTTCACTGCGAAATTCGTAGCAGTTTTTTTTCTGCAGGGGTCTATGGGAATTGTAATGTTAAAATCGAAATCACGCAAATTCGCAATTTACCGCGAAATCGCGATTTTAACATTACAAGTCCCATAGACTCCTGCAGAAAAAAAAACGCTGCGAATTTCGCAGTGAAAAAAAACTGTAGTGGGTAGTCATCCTAAGGGGGAAACGGCGGCCTACAAAATCTGATTGGTCGCTGCTGCCACCATTTATGAAAAGGTCGGCTCAGTTCTTCCATGGATAAGAATAAGGTAGGTACATAGGCAGGCAGGTAGGTTCAGTTTTTGTAGGTTGAGGAATGCTTATGGGCAAGGCCTTATGTCTGAACGCTGGCGCATGAAATGGCAGAGAGGCCCGGCCCTGTGCATTCACTGATTATTGCCGTCAGCTGCTGTCTGCTTTCAAGCATGAATCAGGGGCTTCACACTTATCAACTGGCTTTGATTGTGGGTCACGCAGGTTGGTTGCAATGCCCTAGTATAAACGATACCTGGAACACAAGCCAGTCCTCAGGATGCATTCTAACTCAAGAGCACGATCACGTTGTGCCTGACCAATGTTTCCATCTTGGGTAATAGCACAGTCCTAAGCGATATGGAGTGGAGTTGGCATATGAGCTGGTCTGTGGTTTTGCTTCCAACAGTTTCTACCGCACGCAGATGCTCGGTGGATACAATGTTGCGCGCTGGGGAAAACCCCAGGAATAATCCACAGCAGGCAGGCAAGCAAAGTATAAATAAGGGGGGGATTGGTTAGCTGCCTGCAACTCTTGCTTGTACCCGAATAAGGTTTTGCCTGCAACGCGGCCTTGTACTGCTTGAGGCGACGTGACATTCATGCACAAGGCACAAGTGCTGGCAGGTTTCTGCGGGCACCCACAGTGCAGCGTTGCATTCTTGAAACCGTTGCTTGACCCTTTCCCTAAAATCAGGAAGATTCGCTTACACCTCTTATGGCTTATAATAGCCGTCTCCTGGGATAACAATAGCAATACTGAGAATAATGAAAATAAAACGCATCATAGGCTGAAGAAATTAAACGCTCGGCACGTCTTTTCTTCAGCCTTACATGACTATATATCTATATATGTATACATCCATATATTTGGGTAGAAATCCATAAAAATATATATCGATATATATGCATTTCTATATATTTATATAGATATTTATCTATACACAGAAACAGATAGATAGATAGATTGATAGAAAGACTGTATGCAATAACCCTGGATGTCTGACAGTTGAAGCAGACTGGTGATGTCATTAAGGCTCTATTATGACACGTACAGCTTGGAAGCATAAATACTACAGCACGGCAGCCATTTATAGCCAGTCTCCATTGGAGATGGAAGTGGGCAGGAATGTACTGGCCTATCTTCCCAAGACGCCACAGCAGCCGGACAAATTGTATGTTCGACAGAATGGCTGTTTTATTCAGCCCATAAGGGTGACTACCCACTACAGTTTTTTTTTTTCACTGCGAAATTCGTAGCAGTTTTTTTTCTGCAGGGGTCTATGGGAATTGTAATGTTAAAATCGAAATCACGCAAATTCGCAATTTACCGCGAAATCGCGATTTTAACATTACAAGTCCCATAGACTCCTGCAGAAAAAAAAACGCTGCGAATTTCGCAGTGAAAAAAAACTGTAGTGGGTAGTCATCCTAAGGGGGAAACGGCGGCCTACAAAATCTGATTGGTCGCTGCTGCCACCATTTATGAAAAGGTCGGCTCAGTTCTTCCATGGATAAGAATAAGGTAGGTACATAGGCAGGCAGGTAGGTTCAGTTTTTGTAGGTTGAGGAATGCTTATGGGCAAGGCCTTATGTCTGAACGCTGGCGCATGAAATGGCAGAGAGGCCCGGCCCTGTGCATTCACTGATTATTGCCGTCAGCTGCTGTCTGCTTTCAAGCATGAATCAGGGGCTTCACACTTATCAACTGGCTTTGATTGTGGGTCACGCAGGTTGGTTGCAATGCCCTAGTATAAACGATACCTGGAACACAAGCCAGTCCTCAGGATGCATTCTAACTCAAGAGCACGATCACGTTGTGCCTGACCAATGTTTCCATCTTGGGTAATAGCACAGTCCTAAGCGATATGGAGTGGAGTTGGCATATGAGCTGGTCTGTGGTTTTGCTTCCAACAGTTTCTACCGCACGCAGATGCTCGGTGGATACAATGTTGCGCGCTGGGGAAAACCCCAGGAATAATCCACAGCAGGCAGGCAAGCAAAGTATAAATAAGGGGGGGATTGGTTAGCTGCCTGCAACTCTTGCTTGTACCCGAATAAGGTTTTGCCTGCAACGCGGCCTTGTACTGCTTGAGGCGACGTGACATTCATGCACAAGGCACAAGTGCTGGCAGGTTTCTGCGGGCACCCACAGTGCAGCGTTGCATTCTTGAAACCGTTGCTTGACCCTTTCCCTAAAATCAGGAAGATTCGCTTACACCTCTTATGGCTTATAATAGCCGTCTCCTGGGATAACAATAGCAATACTGAGAATAATGAAAATAAAACGCATCATAGGCTGAAGAAATTAAACGCTCGGCACGTCTTTTCTTCAGCCTTACATGACTATATATCTATATATGTATACATCCATATATTTGGGTAGAAATCCATAAAAATATATATCGATATATATGCATTTCTATATATTTATATAGATATTTATCTATACACAGAAACAGATAGATAGATAGATAGATAGATAGATAGATAGATAGATAGATAGATAGATTGATAGAAAGACTGTATGCAATAACCCTGGATGTCTGACAGTTGAAGCAGACTGGTGATGTCATTAAGGCTCTATTATGACACGTACAGCTTGGAAGCATAAATACTACAGCACGGCAGCCATTTATAGCCAGTCTCCATTGGAGATGGAAGTGGGCAGGAATGTACTGGCCTATCTTCCCAAGACGCCACAGCAGCCGGACAAATTGTATGTTCGACAGAATGGCTGTTTTATTCAGCCCATAAGGGTGACTACCCACTACAGTTTTTTTTTTCACTGCGAAATTCGTAGCAGTTTTTTTTCTGCAGGGGTCTATGGGAATTGTAATGTTAAAATCGAAATCACGCAAATTCGCAATTTACCGCGAAATCGCGATTTTAACATTACAAGTCCCATAGACTCCTGCAGAAAAAAAAACGCTGCGAATTTCGCAGTGAAAAAAAACTGTAGTGGGTAGTCATCCTAAGGGGGAAACGGCGGCCTACAAAATCTGATTGGTCGCTGCTGCCACCATTTATGAAAAGGTCGGCTCAGTTCTTCCATGGATAAGAATAAGGTAGGTACATAGGCAGGCAGGTAGGTTCAGTTTTTGTAGGTTGAGGAATGCTTATGGGCAAGGCCTTATGTCTGAACGCTGGCGCATGAAATGGCAGAGAGGCCCGGCCCTGTGCATTCACTGATTATTGCCGTCAGCTGCTGTCTGCTTTCAAGCATGAATCAGGGGCTTCACACTTATCAACTGGCTTTGATTGTGGGTCACGCAGGTTGGTTGCAATGCCCTAGTATAAACGATACCTGGAACACAAGCCAGTCCTCAGGATGCATTCTAACTCAAGAGCACGATCACGTTGTGCCTGACCAATGTTTCCATCTTGGGTAATAGCACAGTCCTAAGCGATATGGAGTGGAGTTGGCATATGAGCTGGTCTGTGGTTTTGCTTCCAACAGTTTCTACCGCACGCAGATGCTCGGTGGATACAATGTTGCGCGCTGGGGAAAACCCCAGGAATAATCCACAGCAGGCAGGCAAGCAAAGTATAAATAAGGGGGGGATTGGTTAGCTGCCTGCAACTCTTGCTTGTACCCGAATAAGGTTTTGCCTGCAACGCGGCCTTGTACTGCTTGAGGCGACGTGACATTCATGCACAAGGCACAAGTGCTGGCAGGTTTCTGCGGGCACCCACAGTGCAGCGTTGCATTCTTGAAACCGTTGCTTGACCCTTTCCCTAAAATCAGGAAGATTCGCTTACACCTCTTATGGCTTATAATAGCCGTCTCCTGGGATAACAATAGCAATACTGAGAATAATGAAAATAAAACGCATCATAGGCTGAAGAAATTAAACGCTCGGCACGTCTTTTCTTCAGCCTTACATGACTATATATCTATATATGTATACATCCATATATTTGGGTAGAAATCCATAAAAATATATATCGATATATATGCATTTCTATATATTTATATAGATATTTATCTATACACAGAAACAGATAGATAGATAGATTGATAGAAAGACTGTATGCAATAACCCTGGATGTCTGACAGTTGAAGCAGACTGGTGATGTCATTAAGGCTCTATTATGACACGTACAGCTTGGAAGCATAAATACTACAGCACGGCAGCCATTTATAGCCAGTCTCCATTGGAGATGGAAGTGGGCAGGAATGTACTGGCCTATCTTCCCAAGACGCCACAGCAGCCGGACAAATTGTATGTTCGACAGAATGGCTGTTTTATTCAGCCCATAAGGGTGACTACCCACTACAGTTTTTTTTTTTCACTGCGAAATTCGTAGCAGTTTTTTTTCTGCAGGGGTCTATGGGAATTGTAATGTTAAAATCGAAATCACGCAAATTCGCAATTTACCGCGAAATCGCGATTTTAACATTACAAGTCCCATAGACTCCTGCAGAAAAAAAAACGCTGCGAATTTCGCAGTGAAAAAAAACTGTAGTGGGTAGTCATCCTAAGGGGGAAACGGCGGCCTACAAAATCTGATTGGTCGCTGCTGCCACCATTTATGAAAAGGTCGGCTCAGTTCTTCCATGGATAAGAATAAGGTAGGTACATAGGCAGGCAGGTAGGTTCAGTTTTTGTAGGTTGAGGAATGCTTATGGGCAAGGCCTTATGTCTGAACGCTGGCGCATGAAATGGCAGAGAGGCCCGGCCCTGTGCATTCACTGATTATTGCCGTCAGCTGCTGTCTGCTTTCAAGCATGAATCAGGGGCTTCACACTTATCAACTGGCTTTGATTGTGGGTCACGCAGGTTGGTTGCAATGCCCTAGTATAAACGATACCTGGAACACAAGCCAGTCCTCAGGATGCATTCTAACTCAAGAGCACGATCACGTTGTGCCTGACCAATGTTTCCATCTTGGGTAATAGCACAGTCCTAAGCGATATGGAGTGGAGTTGGCATATGAGCTGGTCTGTGGTTTTGCTTCCAACAGTTTCTACCGCACGCAGATGCTCGGTGGATACAATGTTGCGCGCTGGGGAAAACCCCAGGAATAATCCACAGCAGGCAGGCAAGCAAAGTATAAATAAGGGGGGGATTGGTTAGCTGCCTGCAACTCTTGCTTGTACCCGAATAAGGTTTTGCCTGCAACGCGGCCTTGTACTGCTTGAGGCGACGTGACATTCATGCACAAGGCACAAGTGCTGGCAGGTTTCTGCGGGCACCCACAGTGCAGCGTTGCATTCTTGAAACCGTTGCTTGACCCTTTCCCTAAAATCAGGAAGATTCGCTTACACCTCTTATGGCTTATAATAGCCGTCTCCTGGGATAACAATAGCAATACTGAGAATAATGAAAATAAAACGCATCATAGGCTGAAGAAATTAAACGCTCGGCACGTCTTTTCTTCAGCCTTACATGACTATATATCTATATATGTATACATCCATATATTTGGGTAGAAATCCATAAAAATATATATCGATATATATGCATTTCTATATATTTATATAGATATTTATCTATACACAGAAACAGATAGATAGATAGATAGATAGATTGATAGAAAGACTGTATGCAATAACCCTGGATGTCTGACAGTTGAAGCAGACTGGTGATGTCATTAAGGCTCTATTATGACACGTACAGCTTGGAAGCATAAATACTACAGCACGGCAGCCATTTATAGCCAGTCTCCATTGGAGATGGAAGTGGGCAGGAATGTACTGGCCTATCTTCCCAAGACGCCACAGCAGCCGGACAAATTGTATGTTCGACAGAATGGCTGTTTTATTCAGCCCATAAGGGTGACTACCCACTACAGTTTTTTTTTTTCACTGCGAAATTCGTAGCAGTTTTTTTTCTGCAGGGGTCTATGGGAATTGTAATGTTAAAATCGAAATCACGCAAATTCGCAATTTACCGCGAAATCGCGATTTTAACATTACAAGTCCCATAGACTCCTGCAGAAAAAAAAACGCTGCGAATTTCGCAGTGGAAAAAAAACTGTAGTGGGTAGTCATTCTAAGGGGGAAACGGCGGCCTACAAAATCTGATTGGTCGCTGCTGCCACCATTTATGAAAAGGTCGGCTCAGTTCTTCCATGGATAAGAATAAGGTAGGTACATAGGCAGGCAGGTAGGTTCAGTTTTTGTAGGTTGAGGAATGCTTATGGGCAAGGCCTTATGTCTGAACGCTGGCGCATGAAATGGCAGAGAGGCCCGGCCCTGTGCATTCACTGATTATTGCCGTCAGCTGCTGTCTGCTTTCAAGCATGAATCAGGGGCTTCACACTTATCAACTGGCTTTGATTGTGGGTCACGCAGGTTGGTTGCAATGCCCTAGTATAAACGATACCTGGAACACAAGCCAGTCCTCAGGATGCATTCTAACTCAAGAGCACGATCACGTTGTGCCTGACCAATGTTTCCATCTTGGGTAATAGCACAGTCCTAAGCGATATGGAGTGGAGTTGGCATATGAGCTGGTCTGTGGTTTTGCTTCCAACAGTTTCTACCGCACGCAGATGCTCGGTGGATACAATGTTGCGCGCTGGGGAAAACCCCAGGAATAATCCACAGCAGGCAGGCAAGCAAAGTATAAATAAGGGGGGGATTGGTTAGCTGCCTGCAACTCTTGCTTGTACCCGAATAAGGTTTTGCCTGCAACGCGGCCTTGTACTGCTTGAGACGACGTGACATTCATGCACAAGGCACAAGTGCTGGCAGGTTTCTGCGGGCACCCACAGTGCAGCGTTGCATTCTTGAAACCGTTGCTTGACCCTTTCCCTAAAATCAGGAAGATTCGCTTACACCTCTTATGGCTTATAATAGCCGTCTCCTGGGATAACAATAGCAATACTGAGAATAATGAAAATAAAACGCATCATAGGCTGAAGAAATTAAACGCTCGGCACGTCTTTTCTTCAGCCTTACATGACTATATATCTATATATGTATACATCCATATATTTGGGTAGAAATCCATAAAAATATATATCGATATATATGCATTTCTATATATTTATATAGATATTTATCTATACACAGAAACAGATAGATAGATAGATAGATAGATAGATAGATAGATAGATTGATAGAAAGACTGTATGCAATAACCCTGGATGTCTGACAGTTGAAGCAGACTGGTGATGTCATTAAGGCTCTATTATGACACGTACAGCTTGGAAGCATAAATACTACAGCACGGCAGCCATTTATAGCCAGTCTCCATTGGAGATGGAAGTGGGCAGGAATGTACTGGCCTATCTTCCCAAGACGCCACAGCAGCCGGACAAATTGTATGTTCGACAGAATGGCTGTTTTATTCAGCCCATAAGGGTGACTACCCACTACAGTTTTTTTTTTTCACTGCGAAATTCGTAGCAGTTTTTTTTCTGCAGGGGTCTATGGGAATTGTAATGTTAAAATCGAAATCACGCAAATTCGCAATTTACCGCGAAATCGCGATTTTAACATTACAAGTCCCATAGACTCCTGCAGAAAAAAAAACGCTGCGAATTTCGCAGTGAAAAAAAACTGTAGTGGGTAGTCATCCTAAGGGGGAAACGGCGGCCTACAAAATCTGATTGGTCGCTGCTGCCACCATTTATGAAAAGGTCGGCTCAGTTCTTCCATGGATAAGAATAAGGTAGGTACATAGGCAGGCAGGTAGGTTCAGTTTTTGTAGGTTGAGGAATGCTTATGGGCAAGGCCTTATGTCTGAACGCTGGCGCATGAAATGGCAGAGAGGCCCGGCCCTGTGCATTCACTGATTATTGCCGTCAGCTGCTGTCTGCTTTCAAGCATGAATCAGGGGCTTCACACTTATCAACTGGCTTTGATTGTGGGTCACGCAGGTTGGTTGCAATGCCCTAGTATAAACGATACCTGGAACACAAGCCAGTCCTCAGGATGCATTCTAACTCAAGAGCACGATCACGTTGTGCCTGACCAATGTTTCCATCTTGGGTAATAGCACAGTCCTAAGCGATATGGAGTGGAGTTGGCATATGAGCTGGTCTGTGGTTTTGCTTCCAACAGTTTCTACCGCACGCAGATGCTCGGTGGATACAATGTTGCGCGCTGGGGAAAACCCCAGGAATAATCCACAGCAGGCAGGCAAGCAAAGTATAAATAAGGGGGGGATTGGTTAGCTGCCTGCAACTCTTGCTTGTACCCGAATAAGGTTTTGCCTGCAACGCGGCCTTGTACTGCTTGAGGCGACGTGACATTCATGCACAAGGCACAAGTGCTGGCAGGTTTCTGCGGGCACCCACAGTGCAGCGTTGCATTCTTGAAACCGTTGCTTGACCCTTTCCCTAAAATCAGGAAGATTCGCTTACACCTCTTATGGCTTATAATAGCCGTCTCCTGGGATAACAATAGCAATACTGAGAATAATGAAAATAAAACGCATCATAGGCTGAAGAAATTAAACGCTCGGCACGTCTTTTCTTCAGCCTTACATGACTATATATCTATATATGTATACATCCATATATTTGGGTAGAAATCCATAAAAATATATATCGATATATATGCATTTCTATATATTTATATAGATATTTATCTATACACAGAAACAGATAGATAGATAGATAGATTGATAGAAAGACTGTATGCAATAACCCTGGATGTCTGACAGTTGAAGCAGACTGGTGATGTCATTAAGGCTCTATTATGACACGTACAGCTTGGAAGCATAAATACTACAGCACGGCAGCCATTTATAGCCAGTCTCCATTGGAGATGGAAGTGGGCAGGAATGTACTGGCCTATCTTCCCAAGACGCCACAGCAGCCGGACAAATTGTATGTTCGACAGAATGGCTGTTTTATTCAGCCCATAAGGGTGACTACCCACTACAGTTTTTTTTTTTCACTGCGAAATTCGTAGCAGTTTTTTTTCTGCAGGGGTCTATGGGAATTGTAATGTTAAAATCGAAATCACGCAAATTCGCAATTTACCGCGAAATCGCGATTTTAACATTACAAGTCCCATAGACTCCTGCAGAAAAAAAAACGCTGCGAATTTCGCAGTGAAAAAAAACTGTAGTGGGTAGTCATTCTAAGGGGGAAACGGCGGCCTACAAAATCTGATTGGTCGCTGCTGCCACCATTTATGAAAAGGTCGGCTCAGTTCTTCCATGGATAAGAATAAGGTAGGTACATAGGCAGGCAGGTAGGTTCAGTTTTTGTAGGTTGAGGAATGCTTATGGGCAAGGCCTTATGTCTGAACGCTGGCGCATGAAATGGCAGAGAGGCCCGGCCCTGTGCATTCACTGATTATTGCCGTCAGCTGCTGTCTGCTTTCAAGCATGAATCAGGGGCTTCACACTTATCAACTGGCTTTGATTGTGGGTCACGCAGGTTGGTTGCAATGCCCTAGTATAAACGATACCTGGAACACAAGCCAGTCCTCAGGATGCATTCTAACTCAAGAGCACGATCACGTTGTGCCTGACCAATGTTTCCATCTTGGGTAATAGCACAGTCCTAAGCGATATGGAGTGGAGTTGGCATATGAGCTGGTCTGTGGTTTTGCTTCCAACAGTTTCTACCGCACGCAGATGCTCGGTGGATACAATGTTGCGCGCTGGGGAAAACCCCAGGAATAATCCACAGCAGGCAGGCAAGCAAAGTATAAATAAGGGGGGGATTGGTTAGCTGCCTGCAACTCTTGCTTGTACCCGAATAAGGTTTTGCCTGCAACGCGGCCTTGTACTGCTTGAGGCGACGTGACATTCATGCACAAGGCACAAGTGCTGGCAGGTTTCTGCGGGCACCCACAGTGCAGCGTTGCATTCTTGAAACCGTTGCTTGACCCTTTCCCTAAAATCAGGAAGATTCGCTTACACCTCTTATGGCTTAAAATAGCCGTCTCCTGGGATAACAATAGCAATACTGAGAATAATGAAAATAAAACGCATCATAGGCTGAAGAAATTAAACGCTCGGCACGTCTTTTCTTCAGCCTTACATGACTATATATCTATATATGTATACATCCATATATTTGGGTAGAAATCCATAAAAATATATATCGATATATATGCATTTCTATATATTTATATAGATATTTATCTATACACAGAAACAGATAGATAGATAGATAGATAGATTGATAGAAAGACTGTATGCAATAACCCTGGATGTCTGACAGTTGAAGCAGACTGGTGATGTCATTAAGGCTCTATTATGACACGTACAGCTTGGAAGCATAAATACTACAGCACGGCAGCCATTTATAGCCAGTCTCCATTGGAGATGGAAGTGGGCAGGAATGTACTGGCCTATCTTCCCAAGACGCCACAGCAGCCGGACAAATTGTATGTTCGACAGAATGGCTGTTTTATTCAGCCCATAAGGGTGACTACCCACTACAGTTTTTTTTTTTCACTGCGAAATTCGTAGCAGTTTTTTTTCTGCAGGGGTCTATGGGAATTGTAATGTTAAAATCGAAATCACGCAAATTCGCAATTTACCGCGAAATCGCGATTTTAACATTACAAGTCCCATAGACTCCTGCAGAAAAAAAAACGCTGCGAATTTCGCAGTGAAAAAAAACTGTAGTGGGTAGTCATCCTAAGGGGGAAACGGCGGCCTACAAAATCTGATTGGTCGCTGCTGCCACCATTTATGAAAAGGTCGGCTCAGTTCTTCCATGGATAAGAATAAGGTAGGTACATAGGCAGGCAGGTAGGTTCAGTTTTTGTAGGTTGAGGAATGCTTATGGGCAAGGCCTTATGTCTGAACGCTGGCGCATGAAATGGCAGAGAGGCCCGGCCCTGTGCATTCACTGATTATTGCCGTCAGCTGCTGTCTGCTTTCAAGCATGAATCAGGGGCTTCACACTTATCAACTGGCTTTGATTGTGGGTCACGCAGGTTGGTTGCAATGCCCTAGTATAAACGATACCTGGAACACAAGCCAGTCCTCAGGATGCATTCTAACTCAAGAGCACGATCACGTTGTGCCTGACCAATGTTTCCATCTTGGGTAATAGCACAGTCCTAAGCGATATGGAGTGGAGTTGGCATATGAGCTGGTCTGTGGTTTTGCTTCCAACAGTTTCTACCGCACGCAGATGCTCGGTGGATACAATGTTGCGCGCTGGGGAAAACCCCAGGAATAATCCACAGCAGGCAGGCAAGCAAAGTATAAATAAGGGGGGGATTGGTTAGCTGCCTGCAACTCTTGCTTGTACCCGAATAAGGTTTTGCCTGCAACGCGGCCTTGTACTGCTTGAGACGACGTGACATTCATGCACAAGGCACAAGTGCTGGCAGGTTTCTGCGGGCACCCACAGTGCAGCGTTGCATTCTTGAAACCGTTGCTTGACCCTTTCCCTAAAATCAGGAAGATTCGCTTACACCTCTTATGGCTTATAATAGCCGTCTCCTGGGATAACAATAGCAATACTGAGAATAATGAAAATAAAACGCATCATAGGCTGAAGAAATTAAACGCTCGGCACGTCTTTTCTTCAGCCTTACATGACTATATATCTATATATGTATACATCCATATATTTGGGTAGAAATCCATAAAAATATATATCGATATATATGCATTTCTATATATTTATATAGATATTTATCTATACACAGAAACAGATAGATAGATAGATAGATAGATTGATAGAAAGACTGTATGCAATAACCCTGGATGTCTGACAGTTGAAGCAGACTGGTGATGTCATTAAGGCTCTATTATGACACGTACAGCTTGGAAGCATAAATACTACTGCACGGCAGCCATTTATAGCCAGTCTCCATTGGAGATGGAAGTGGGCAGGAATGTACTGGCCTATCTTCCCAAGACGCCACAGCAGCCGGACAAATTGTATGTTCGACAGAATGGCTGTTTTATTCAGCCCATAAGGGTGACTACCCACTACAGTTTTTTTTTTCACTGCGAAATTCGTAGCAGTTTTTTTTCTGCAGGGGTCTATGGGAATTGTAATGTTAAAATCGAAATCACGCAAATTCGCAATTTACCGCGAAATCGCGATTTTAACATTACAAGTCCCATAGACTCCTGCAGAAAAAAAAACGCTGCGAATTTCGCAGTGAAAAAAAACTGTAGTGGGTAGTCATCCTAAGGGGGAAACGGCGGCCTACAAAATCTGATTGGTCGCTGCTGCCACCATTTATGAAAAGGTCGGCTCAGTTCTTCCATGGATAAGAATAAGGTAGGTACATAGGCAGGCAGGTAGGTTCAGTTTTTGTAGGTTGAGGAATGCTTATGGGCAAGGCCTTATGTCTGAACGCTGGCGCATGAAATGGCAGAGAGGCCCGGCCCTGTGCATTCACTGATTATTGCCGTCAGCTGCTGTCTGCTTTCAAGCATGAATCAGGGGCTTCACACTTATCAACTGGCTTTGATTGTGGGTCACGCAGGTTGGTTGCAATGCCCTAGTATAAACGATACCTGGAACACAAGCCAGTCCTCAGGATGCATTCTAACTCAAGAGCACGATCACGTTGTGCCTGACCAATGTTTCCATCTTGGGTAATAGCACAGTCCTAAGCGATATGGAGTGGAGTTGGCATATGAGCTGGTCTGTGGTTTTGCTTCCAACAGTTTCTACCGCACGCAGATGCTCGGTGGATACAATGTTGCGCGCTGGGGAAAACCCCAGGAATAATCCACAGCAGGCAGGCAAGCAAAGTATAAATAAGGGGGGGATTGGTTAGCTGCCTGCAACTCTTGCTTGTACCCGAATAAGGTTTTGCCTGCAACGCGGCCTTGTACTGCTTGAGGCGACGTGACATTCATGCACAAGGCACAAGTGCTGGCAGGTTTCTGCGGGCACCCACAGTGCAGCGTTGCATTCTTGAAACCGTTGCTTGACCCTTTCCCTAAAATCAGGAAGATTCGCTTACACCTCTTATGGCTTATAATAGCCGTCTCCTGGGATAACAATAGCAATACTGAGAATAATGAAAATAAAACGCATCATAGGCTGAAGAAATTAAACGCTCGGCACGTCTTTTCTTCAGCCTTACATGACTATATATCTATATATGTATACATCCATATATTTGGGTAGAAATCCATAAAAATATATATCGATATATATGCATTTCTATATATTTATATAGATATTTATCTATACACAGAAACAGATAGATAGATAGATAGATAGATTGATAGAAAGACTGTATGCAATAACCCTGGATGTCTGACAGTTGAAGCAGACTGGTGATGTCATTAAGGCTCTATTATGACACGTACAGCTTGGAAGCATAAATACTACAGCACGGCAGCCATTTATAGCCAGTCTCCATTGGAGATGGAAGTGGGCAGGAATGTACTGGCCTATCTTCCCAAGACGCCACAGCAGCCGGACAAATTGTATGTTCGACAGAATGGCTGTTTTATTCAGCCCATAAGGGTGACTACCCACTACAGTTTTTTTTTTTCACTGCGAAATTCGTAGCAGTTTTTTTTCTGCAGGGGTCTATGGGAATTGTAATGTTAAAATCGAAATCACGCAAATTCGCAATTTACCGCGAAATCGCGATTTTAACATTACAAGTCCCATAGACTCCTGCAGAAAAAAAAACGCTGCGAATTTCGCAGTGAAAAAAAACTGTAGTGGGTAGTCATCCTAAGGGGGAAACGGCAGCCTACAAAATCTGATTGGTCGCTGCTGCCACCATTTATGAAAAGGTCGGCTCAGTTCTTCCATGGATAAGAATAAGGTAGGTACATAGGCAGGCAGGTAGGTTCAGTTTTTGTAGGTTGAGGAATGCTTATGGGCAAGGCCTTATGTCTGAACGCTGGCGCATGAAATGGCAGAGAGGCCCGGCCCTGTGCATTCACTGATTATTGCCGTCAGCTGCTGTCTGCTTTCAAGCATGAATCAGGGGCTTCACACTTATCAACTGGCTTTGATTGTGGGTCACGCAGGTTGGTTGCAATGCCCTAGTATAAACGATACCTGGAACACAAGCCAGTCCTCAGGATGCATTCTAACTCAAGAGCACGATCACGTTGTGCCTGACCAATGTTTCCATCTTGGGTAATAGCACAGTCCTAAGCGATATGGAGTGGAGTTGGCATATGAGCTGGTCTGTGGTTTTGCTTCCAACAGTTTCTACCGCACGCAGATGCTCGGTGGATACAATGTTGCGCGCTGGGGAAAACCCCAGGAATAATCCACAGCAGGCAGGCAAGCAAAGTATAAATAAGGGGGGGATTGGTTAGCTGCCTGCAACTCTTGCTTGTACCCGAATAAGGTTTTGCCTGCAACGCGGCCTTGTACTGCTTGAGACGACGTGACATTCATGCACAAGGCACAAGTGCTGGCAGGTTTCTGCGGGCACCCACAGTGCAGCGTTGCATTCTTGAAACCGTTGCTTGACCCTTTCCCTAAAATCAGGAAGATTCGCTTACACCTCTTATGGCTTATAATAGCCGTCTCCTGGGATAACAATAGCAATACTGAGAATAATGAAAATAAAACGCATCATAGGCTGAAGAAATTAAACGCTCGGCACGTCTTTTCTTCAGCCTTACATGACTATATATCTATATATGTATACATCCATATATTTGGGTAGAAATCCATAAAAATATATATCGATATATATGCATTTCTATATATTTATATAGATATTTATCTATACACAGAAACAGATAGATAGATAGATAGATAGATAGATAGATTGATAGAAAGACTGTATGCAATAACCCTGGATGTCTGACAGTTGAAGCAGACTGGTGATGTCATTAAGGCTCTATTATGACACGTACAGCTTGGAAGCATAAATACTACTGCACGGCAGCCATTTATAGCCAGTCTCCATTGGAGATGGAAGTGGGCAGGAATGTACTGGCCTATCTTCCCAAGACGCCACAGCAGCCGGACAAATTGTATGTTCGACAGAATGGCTGTTTTATTCAGCCCATAAGGGTGACTACCCACTACAGTTTTTTTTTTCACTGCGAAATTCGTAGCAGTTTTTTTTCTGCAGGGGTCTATGGGAATTGTAATGTTAAAATCGAAATCACGCAAATTCGCAATTTACCGCGAAATCGCGATTTTAACATTACAAGTCCCATAGACTCCTGCAGAAAAAAAAACGCTGCGAATTTCGCAGTGAAAAAAAACTGTAGTGGGTAGTCATCCTAAGGGGGAAACGGCGGCCTACAAAATCTGATTGGTCGCTGCTGCCACCATTTATGAAAAGGTCGGCTCAGTTCTTCCATGGATAAGAATAAGGTAGGTACATAGGCAGGCAGGTAGGTTCAGTTTTTGTAGGTTGAGGAATGCTTATGGGCAAGGCCTTATGTCTGAACGCTGGCGCATGAAATGGCAGAGAGGCCCGGCCCTGTGCATTCACTGATTATTGCCGTCAGCTGCTGTCTGCTTTCAAGCATGAATCAGGGGCTTCACACTTATCAACTGGCTTTGATTGTGGGTCACGCAGGTTGGTTGCAATGCCCTAGTATAAACGATACCTGGAACACAAGCCAGTCCTCAGGATGCATTCTAACTCAAGAGCACGATCACGTTGTGCCTGACCAATGTTTCCATCTTGGGTAATAGCACAGTCCTAAGCGATATGGAGTGGAGTTGGCATATGAGCTGGTCTGTGGTTTTGCTTCCAACAGTTTCTACCGCACGCAGATGCTCGGTGGATACAATGTTGCGCGCTGGGGAAAACCCCAGGAATAATCCACAGCAGGCAGGCAAGCAAAGTATAAATAAGGGGGGGATTGGTTAGCTGCCTGCAACTCTTGCTTGTACCCGAATAAGGTTTTGCCTGCAACGCGGCCTTGTACTGCTTGAGGCGACGTGACATTCATGCACAAGGCACAAGTGCTGGCAGGTTTCTGCGGGCACCCACAGTGCAGCGTTGCATTCTTGAAACCGTTGCTTGACCCTTTCCCTAAAATCAGGAAGATTCGCTTACACCTCTTATGGCTTATAATAGCCGTCTCCTGGGATAACAATAGCAATACTGAGAATAATGAAAATAAAACGCATCATAGGCTGAAGAAATTAAACGCTCGGCACGTCTTTTCTTCAGCCTTACATGACTATATATCTATATATGTATACATCCATATATTTGGGTAGAAATCCATAAAAATATATATCGATATATATGCATTTCTATATATTTATATAGATATTTATCTATACACAGAAACAGATAGATAGATAGATAGATAGATTGATAGAAAGACTGTATGCAATAACCCTGGATGTCTGACAGTTGAAGCAGACTGGTGATGTCATTAAGGCTCTATTATGACACGTACAGCTTGGAAGCATAAATACTACAGCACGGCAGCCATTTATAGCCAGTCTCCATTGGAGATGGAAGTGGGCAGGAATGTACTGGCCTATCTTCCCAAGACGCCACAGCAGCCGGACAAATTGTATGTTCGACAGAATGGCTGTTTTATTCAGCCCATAAGGGTGACTACCCACTACAGTTTTTTTTTTTCACTGCGAAATTCGTAGCAGTTTTTTTTCTGCAGGGGTCTATGGGAATTGTAATGTTAAAATCGAAATCACGCAAATTCGCAATTTACCGCGAAATCGCGATTTTAACATTACAAGTCCCATAGACTCCTGCAGAAAAAAAAACGCTGCGAATTTCGCAGTGGAAAAAAAACTGTAGTGGGTAGTCATTCTAAGGGGGAAACGGCGGCCTACAAAATCTGATTGGTCGCTGCTGCCACCATTTATGAAAAGGTCGGCTCAGTTCTTCCATGGATAAGAATAAGGTAGGTACATAGGCAGGCAGGTAGGTTCAGTTTTTGTAGGTTGAGGAATGCTTATGGGCAAGGCCTTATGTCTGAACGCTGGCGCATGAAATGGCAGAGAGGCCCGGCCCTGTGCATTCACTGATTATTGCCGTCAGCTGCTGTCTGCTTTCAAGCATGAATCAGGGGCTTCACACTTATCAACTGGCTTTGATTGTGGGTCACGCAGGTTGGTTGCAATGCCCTAGTATAAACGATACCTGGAACACAAGCCAGTCCTCAGGATGCATTCTAACTCAAGAGCACGATCACGTTGTGCCTGACCAATGTTTCCATCTTGGGTAATAGCACAGTCCTAAGCGATATGGAGTGGAGTTGGCATATGAGCTGGTCTGTGGTTTTGCTTCCAACAGTTTCTACCGCACGCAGATGCTCGGTGGATACAATGTTGCGCGCTGGGGAAAACCCCAGGAATAATCCACAGCAGGCAGGCAAGCAAAGTATAAATAAGGGGGGGATTGGTTAGCTGCC
This sequence comes from Eleutherodactylus coqui, assembly GCF_035609145.1. Classification (NCBI taxonomy): domain Eukaryota; kingdom Metazoa; phylum Chordata; class Amphibia; order Anura; family Eleutherodactylidae; genus Eleutherodactylus; species Eleutherodactylus coqui. The sequence continues at coordinate 91,799 of NW_027102570.1, read as the reverse complement.
TGCAACTCTTGCTTGTACCCGAATAAGGTTTTGCCTGCAACGCGGCCTTGTACTGCTTGAGGCGACGTGACATTCATGCACAAGGCACAAGTGCTGGCAGGTTTCTGCGGGCACCCACAGTGCAGCGTTGCATTCTTGAAACCGTTGCTTGACCCTTTCCCTAAAATCAGGAAGATTCGCTTACACCTCTTATGGCTTAAAATAGCCGTCTCCTGGGATAACAATAGCAATACTGAGAATAATGAAAATAAAACGCATCATAGGCTGAAGAAATTAAACGCTCGGCACGTCTTTTCTTCAGCCTTACATGACTATATATCTATATATGTATACATCCATATATTTGGGTAGAAATCCATAAAAATATATATCGATATATATGCATTTCTATATATTTATATAGATATTTATCTATACACAGAAACAGATAGATAGATAGATAGATAGATTGATAGAAAGACTGTATGCAATAACCCTGGATGTCTGACAGTTGAAGCAGACTGGTGATGTCATTAAGGCTCTATTATGACACGTACAGCTTGGAAGCATAAATACTACAGCACGGCAGCCATTTATAGCCAGTCTCCATTGGAGATGGAAGTGGGCAGGAATGTACTGGCCTATCTTCCCAAGACGCCACAGCAGCCGGACAAATTGTATGTTCGACAGAATGGCTGTTTTATTCAGCCCATAAGGGTGACTACCCACTACAGTTTTTTTTTTTCACTGCGAAATTCGTAGCAGTTTTTTTTCTGCAGGGGTCTATGGGAATTGTAATGTTAAAATCGAAATCACGCAAATTCGCAATTTACCGCGAAATCGCGATTTTAACATTACAAGTCCCATAGACTCCTGCAGAAAAAAAAACGCTGCGAATTTCGCAGTGAAAAAAAACTGTAGTGGGTAGTCATCCTAAGGGGGAAACGGCGGCCTACAAAATCTGATTGGTCGCTGCTGCCACCATTTATGAAAAGGTCGGCTCAGTTCTTCCATGGATAAGAATAAGGTAGGTACATAGGCAGGCAGGTAGGTTCAGTTTTTGTAGGTTGAGGAATGCTTATGGGCAAGGCCTTATGTCTGAACGCTGGCGCATGAAATGGCAGAGAGGCCCGGCCCTGTGCATTCACTGATTATTGCCGTCAGCTGCTGTCTGCTTTCAAGCATGAATCAGGGGCTTCACACTTATCAACTGGCTTTGATTGTGGGTCACGCAGGTTGGTTGCAATGCCCTAGTATAAACGATACCTGGAACACAAGCCAGTCCTCAGGATGCATTCTAACTCAAGAGCACGATCACGTTGTGCCTGACCAATGTTTCCATCTTGGGTAATAGCACAGTCCTAAGCGATATGGAGTGGAGTTGGCATATGAGCTGGTCTGTGGTTTTGCTTCCAACAGTTTCTACCGCACGCAGATGCTCGGTGGATACAATGTTGCGCGCTGGGGAAAACCCCAGGAATAATCCACAGCAGGCAGGCAAGCAAAGTATAAATAAGGGGGGGATTGGTTAGCTGCCTGCAACTCTTGCTTGTACCCGAATAAGGTTTTGCCTGCAACGCGGCCTTGTACTGCTTGAGGCGACGTGACATTCATGCACAAGGCACAAGTGCTGGCAGGTTTCTGCGGGCACCCACAGTGCAGCGTTGCATTCTTGAAACCGTTGCTTGACCCTTTCCCTAAAATCAGGAAGATTCGCTTACACCTCTTATGGCTTATAATAGCCGTCTCCTGGGATAACAATAGCAATACTGAGAATAATGAAAATAAAACGCATCATAGGCTGAAGAAATTAAACGCTCGGCACGTCTTTTCTTCAGCCTTACATGACTATATATCTATATATGTATACATCCATATATTTGGGTAGAAATCCATAAAAATATATATCGATATATATGCATTTCTATATATTTATATAGATATTTATCTATACACAGAAACAGATAGATAGATAGATAGATAGATAGATTGATAGAAAGACTGTATGCAATAACCCTGGATGTCTGACAGTTGAAGCAGACTGGTGATGTCATTAAGGCTCTATTATGACACGTACAGCTTGGAAGCATAAATACTACAGCACGGCAGCCATTTATAGCCAGTCTCCATTGGAGATGGAAGTGGGCAGGAATGTACTGGCCTATCTTCCCAAGACGCCACAGCAGCCGGACAAATTGTATGTTCGACAGAATGGCTGTTTTATTCAGCCCATAAGGGTGACTACCCACTACAGTTTTTTTTTTCACTGCGAAATTCGTAGCAGTTTTTTTTCTGCAGGGGTCTATGGGAATTGTAATGTTAAAATCGAAATCACGCAAATTCGCAATTTACCGCAAAATCGCGATTTTAACATTACAAGTCTCATAGACTCCTGCAGAAAAAAAAACGCTGCGAATTTCGCAGTGAAAAAAAACTGTAGTGGGTAGTCATCCTAAGGGGGAAACGGCGGCCTACAAAATCTGATTGGTCGCTGCTGCCACCATTTATGAAAAGGTCGGCTCAGTTCTTCCATGGATAAGAATAAGGTAGGTACATAGGCAGGCAGGTAGGTTCAGTTTTTGTAGGTTGAGGAATGCTTATGGGCAAGGCCTTATGTCTGAACGCTGGCGCATAAAATGGCAGAGAGGCCCGGCCCTGTGCATTCACTGATTATTGCCGTCAGCTGCTGTCTGCTTTCAAGCATGAATCAGGGGCTTCACACTTATCAACTGGCTTTGATTGTGGGTCACGCAGGTTGGTTGCAATGCCCTAGTATTAACGATACCTGGAACACAAGCCAGTCCTCAGGATGCATTCTAACTCAAGAGCACGATCACGTTGTGCCTGACCAATGTTTCCATCTTGGGTAATAGCACAGTCCTAAGCGATATGGAGTGGAGTTGGCATATGAGCTGGTCTGTGGTTTTGCTTCCAACAGTTTCTACCGCACGCAGATGCTCGGTGGATACAATGTTGCGCGCTGGGGAAAACCCCAGGAATAATCCACAGCAGGCAGGCAAGCAAAGTATAAATAAGGGGGGGATTGGTTAGCTGCCTGCAACTCTTGCTTGTACCCGAATAAGGTTTTGCCTGCAACGCGGCCTTGTACTGCTTGAGACGACGTGACATTCATGCACAAGGCACAAGTGCTGGCAGGTTTCTGCGGGCACCCACAGTGCAGCGTTGCATTCTTGAAACCGTTGCTTGACCCTTTCCCTAAAATCAGGAAGATTCGCTTACACCTCTTATGGCTTATAATAGCCGTCTCCTGGGATAACAATAGCAATACTGAGAATAATGAAAATAAAACGCATCATAGGCTGAAGAAATTAAACGCTCGGCACGTCTTTTCTTCAGCCTTACATGACTATATATCTATATATGTATACATCCATATATTTGGGTAGAAATCCATAAAAATATATATCGATATATATGCATTTCTATATATTTATATAGATATTTATCTATACACAGAAACAGATAGATAGATAGATAGATAGATTGATAGAAAGACTGTATGCAATAACCCTGGATGTCTGACAGTTGAAGCAGACTGGTGATGTCATTAAGGCTCTATTATGACACGTACAGCTTGGAAGCATAAATACTACAGCACGGCAGCCATTTATAGCCAGTCTCCATTGGAGATGGAAGTGGGCAGGAATGTACTGGCCTATCTTCCCAAGACGCCACAGCAGCCGGACAAATTGTATGTTCGACAGAATGGCTGTTTTATTCAGCCCATAAGGGTGACTACCCACTACAGTTTTTTTTTTTCACTGCGAAATTCGTAGCAGTTTTTTTTCTGCAGGGGTCTATGGGAATTGTAATGTTAAAATCGAAATCACGCAAATTCGCAATTTACCGCGAAATCGCGATTTTAACATTACAAGTCCCATAGACTCCTGCAGAAAAAAAAACGCTGCGAATTTCGCAGTGAAAAAAAACTGTAGTGGGTAGTCATCCTAAGGGGGAAACGGCGGCCTACAAAATCTGATTGGTCGCTGCTGCCACCATTTATGAAAAGGTCGGCTCAGTTCTTCCATGGATAAGAATAAGGTAGGTACATAGGCAGGCAGGTAGGTTCAGTTTTTGTAGGTTGAGGAATGCTTATGGGCAAGGCCTTATGTCTGAACGCTGGCGCATGAAATGGCAGAGAGGCCCGGCCCTGTGCATTCACTGATTATTGCCGTCAGCTGCTGTCTGCTTTCAAGCATGAATCAGGGGCTTCACACTTATCAACTGGCTTTGATTGTGGGTCACGCAGGTTGGTTGCAATGCCCTAGTATTAACGATACCTGGAACACAAGCCAGTCCTCAGGATGCATTCTAACTCAAGAGCACGATCACGTTGTGCCTGACCAATGTTTCCATCTTGGGTAATAGCACAGTCCTAAGCGATATGGAGTGGAGTTGGCATATGAGCTGGTCTGTGGTTTTGCTTCCAACAGTTTCTACCGCACGCAGATGCTCGGTGGATACAATGTTGCGCGCTGGGGAAAACCCCAGGAATAATCCACAGCAGGCAGGCAAGCAAAGTATAAATAAGGGGGGGATTGGTTAGCTGCCTGCAACTCTTGCTTGTACCCGAATAAGGTTTTGCCTGCAACGCGGCCTTGTACTGCTTGAGACGACGTGACATTCATGCACAAGGCACAAGTGCTGGCAGGTTTCTGCGGGCACCCACAGTGCAGCGTTGCATTCTTGAAACCGTTGCTTGACCCTTTCCCTAAAATCAGGAAGATTCGCTTACACCTCTTATGGCTTATAATAGCCGTCTCCTGGGATAACAATAGCAATACTGAGAATAATGAAAATAAAACGCATCATAGGCTGAAGAAATTAAACGCTCGGCACGTCTTTTCTTCAGCCTTACATGACTATATATCTATATATGTATACATCCATATATTTGGGTAGAAATCCATAAAAATATATATCGATATATATGCATTTCTATATATTTATATAGATATTTATCTATACACAGAAACAGATAGATAGATAGATAGATTGATAGAAAGACTGTATGCAATAACCCTGGATGTCTGACAGTTGAAGCAGACTGGTGATGTCATTAAGGCTCTATTATGACACGTACAGCTTGGAAGCATAAATACTACAGCACGGCAGCCATTTATAGCCAGTCTCCATTGGAGATGGAAGTGGGCAGGAATGTACTGGCCTATCTTCCCAAGACGCCACAGCAGCCGGACAAATTGTATGTTCGACAGAATGGCTGTTTTATTCAGCCCATAAGGGTGACTACCCACTACAGTTTTTTTTTTTCACTGCGAAATTCGTAGCAGTTTTTTTTCTGCAGGGGTCTATGGGAATTGTAATGTTAAAATCGAAATCACGCAAATTCGCAATTTACCGCGAAATCGCGATTTTAACATTACAAGTCCCATAGACTCCTGCAGAAAAAAAAACGCTGCGAATTTCGCAGTGAAAAAAAACTGTAGTGGGTAGTCATCCTAAGGGGGAAACGGCGGCCTACAAAATCTGATTGGTCGCTGCTGCCACCATTTATGAAAAGGTCGGCTCAGTTCTTCCATGGATAAGAATAAGGTAGGTACATAGGCAGGCAGGTAGGTTCAGTTTTTGTAGGTTGAGGAATGCTTATGGGCAAGGCCTTATGTCTGAACGCTGGCGCATGAAATGGCAGAGAGGCCCGGCCCTGTGCATTCACTGATTATTGCCGTCAGCTGCTGTCTGCTTTCAAGCATGAATCAGGGGCTTCACACTTATCAACTGGCTTTGATTGTGGGTCACGCAGGTTGGTTGCAATGCCCTAGTATAAACGATACCTGGAACACAAGCCAGTCCTCAGGATGCATTCTAACTCAAGAGCACGATCACGTTGTGCCTGACCAATGTTTCCATCTTGGGTAATAGCACAGTCCTAAGCGATATGGAGTGGAGTTGGCATATGAGCTGGTCTGTGGTTTTGCTTCCAACAGTTTCTACCGCACGCAGATGCTCGGTGGATACAATGTTGCGCGCTGGGGAAAACCCCAGGAATAATCCACAGCAGGCAGGCAAGCAAAGTATAAATAAGGGGGGGATTGGTTAGCTGCCTGCAACTCTTGCTTGTACCCGAATAAGGTTTTGCCTGCAACGCGGCCTTGTACTGCTTGAGGCGACGTGACATTCATGCACAAGGCACAAGTGCTGGCAGGTTTCTGCGGGCACCCACAGTGCAGCGTTGCATTCTTGAAACCGTTGCTTGACCCTTTCCCTAAAATCAGGAAGATTCGCTTACACCTCTTATGGCTTATAATAGCCGTCTCCTGGGATAACAATAGCAATACTGAGAATAATGAAAATAAAACGCATCATAGGCTGAAGAAATTAAACGCTCGGCACGTCTTTTCTTCAGCCTTACATGACTATATATCTATATATGTATACATCCATATATTTGGGTAGAAATCCATAAAAATATATATCGATATATATGCATTTCTATATATTTATATAGATATTTATCTATACACAGAAACAGATAGATAGATAGATAGATTGATAGAAAGACTGTATGCAATAACCCTGGATGTCTGACAGTTGAAGCAGACTGGTGATGTCATTAAGGCTCTATTATGACACGTACAGCTTGGAAGCATAAATACTACAGCACGGCAGCCATTTATAGCCAGTCTCCATTGGAGATGGAAGTGGGCAGGAATGTACTGGCCTATCTTCCCAAGACGCCACAGCAGCCGGACAAATTGTATGTTCGACAGAATGGCTGTTTTATTCAGCCCATAAGGGTGACTACCCACTACAGTTTTTTTTTTTCACTGCGAAATTCGTAGCAGTTTTTTTTCTGCAGGGGTCTATGGGAATTGTAATGTTAAAATCGAAATCACGCAAATTCGCAATTTACCGCGAAATCGCGATTTTAACATTACAAGTCCCATAGACTCCTGCAGAAAAAAAAACGCTGCGAATTTCGCAGTGAAAAAAAACTGTAGTGGGTAGTCATCCTAAGGGGGAAACGGCGGCCTACAAAATCTGATTGGTCGCTGCTGCCACCATTTATGAAAAGGTCGGCTCAGTTCTTCCATGGATAAGAATAAGGTAGGTACATAGGCAGGCAGGTAGGTTCAGTTTTTGTAGGTTGAGGAATGCTTATGGGCAAGGCCTTATGTCTGAACGCTGGCGCATGAAATGGCAGAGAGGCCCGGCCCTGTGCATTCACTGATTATTGCCGTCAGCTGCTGTCTGCTTTCAAGCATGAATCAGGGGCTTCACACTTGATACTGGCTTTGATTGTGGGTCACGCAGGTTGGTTGCAATGCCCTAGTATTAACGATACCTGGAACACAAGCCAGTCCTCAGGATGCATTCTAACTCAAGAGCACGATCACGTTGTGCCTGACCAATGTTTCCATCTTGGGTAATAGCACAGTCCTAAGCGATATGGAGTGGAGTTGGCATATGAGCTGGTCTGTGGTTTTGCTTCCAACAGTTTCTACCGCACGCAGATGCTCGGTGGATACAATGTTGCGCGCTGGGGAAAACCCCAGGAATAATCCACAGCAGGCAGGCAAGCAAAGTATAAATAAGGGGGGGATTGGTTAGCTGCCTGCAACTCTTGCTTGTACCCGAATAAGGTTTTGCCTGCAACGCGGCCTTGTACTGCTTGAGACGACGTGACATTCATGCACAAGGCACAAGTGCTGGCAGGTTTCTGCGGGCACCCACAGTGCAGCGTTGCATTCTTGAAACCGTTGCTTGACCCTTTCCCTAAAATCAGGAAGATTCGCTTACACCTCTTATGGCTTATAATAGCCGTCTCCTGGGATAACAATAGCAATACTGAGAATAATGAAAATAAAACGCATCATAGGCTGAAGAAATTAAACGCTCGGCACGTCTTTTCTTCAGCCTTACATGACTATATATCTATATATGTATACATCCATATATTTGGGTAGAAATCCATAAAAATATATATCGATATATATGCATTTCTATATATTTATATAGATATTTATCTATACACAGAAACAGATAGATAGATAGATAGATTGATAGAAAGACTGTATGCAATAACCCTGGATGTCTGACAGTTGAAGCAGACTGGTGATGTCATTAAGGCTCTATTATGACACGTACAGCTTGGAAGCATAAATACTACAGCACGGCAGCCATTTATAGCCAGTCTCCATTGGAGATGGAAGTGGGCAGGAATGTACTGGCCTATCTTCCCAAGACGCCACAGCAGCCGGACAAATTGTATGTTCGACAGAATGGCTGTTTTATTCAGCCCATAAGGGTGACTACCCACTACAGTTTTTTTTTTTCACTGCGAAATTCGTAGCAGTTTTTTTTCTGCAGGGGTCTATGGGAATTGTAATGTTAAAATCGAAATCACGCAAATTCGCAATTTACCGCGAAATCGCGATTTTAACATTACAAGTCCCATAGACTCCTGCAGAAAAAAAAACGCTGCGAATTTCGCAGTGAAAAAAAACTGTAGTGGGTAGTCATCCTAAGGGGGAAACGGCGGCCTACAAAATCTGATTGGTCGCTGCTGCCACCATTTATGAAAAGGTCGGCTCAGTTCTTCCATGGATAAGAATAAGGTAGGTACATAGGCAGGCAGGTAGGTTCAGTTTTTGTAGGTTGAGGAATGCTTATGGGCAAGGCCTTATGTCTGAACGCTGGCGCATGAAATGGCAGAGAGGCCCGGCCCTGTGCATTCACTGATTATTGCCGTCAGCTGCTGTCTGCTTTCAAGCATGAATCAGGGGCTTCACACTTATCAACTGGCTTTGATTGTGGGTCACGCAGGTTGGTTGCAATGCCCTAGTATAAACGATACCTGGAACACAAGCCAGTCCTCAGGATGCATTCTAACTCAAGAGCACGATCACGTTGTGCCTGACCAATGTTTCCATCTTGGGTAATAGCACAGTCCTAAGCGATATGGAGTGGAGTTGGCATATGAGCTGGTCTGTGGTTTTGCTTCCAACAGTTTCTACCGCACGCAGATGCTCGGTGGATACAATGTTGCGCGCTGGGGAAAACCCCAGGAATAATCCACAGCAGGCAGGCAAGCAAAGTATAAATAAGGGGGGGATTGGTTAGCTGCCTGCAACTCTTGCTTGTACCCGAATAAGGTTTTGCCTGCAACGCGGCCTTGTACTGCTTGAGGCGACGTGACATTCATGCACAAGGCACAAGTGCTGGCAGGTTTCTGCGGGCACCCACAGTGCAGCGTTGCATTCTTGAAACCGTTGCTTGACCCTTTCCCTAAAATCAGGAAGATTCGCTTACACCTCTTATGGCTTATAATAGCCGTCTCCTGGGATAACAATAGCAATACTGAGAATAATGAAAATAAAACGCATCATAGGCTGAAGAAATTAAACGCTCGGCACGTCTTTTCTTCAGCCTTACATGACTATATATCTATATATGTATACATCCATATATTTGGGTAGAAATCCATAAAAATATATATCGATATATATGCATTTCTATATATTTATATAGATATTTATCTATACACAGAAACAGATAGATAGATAGATAGATTGATAGAAAGACTGTATGCAATAACCCTGGATGTCTGACAGTTGAAGCAGACTGGTGATGTCATTAAGGCTCTATTATGACACGTACAGCTTGGAAGCATAAATACTACAGCACGGCAGCCATTTATAGCCAGTCTCCATTGGAGATGGAAGTGGGCAGGAATGTACTGGCCTATCTTCCCAAGACGCCACAGCAGCCGGACAAATTGTATGTTCGACAGAATGGCTGTTTTATTCAGCCCATAAGGGTGACTACCCACTACAGTTTTTTTTTTCACTGCGAAATTCGTAGCAGTTTTTTTTCTGCAGGGGTCTATGGGAATTGTAATGTTAAAATCGAAATCACGCAAATTCGCAATTTACCGCAAAATCGCGATTTTAACATTACAAGTCCCATAGACTCCTGCAGAAAAAAAAACGCTGCGAATTTCGCAGTGAAAAAAAACTGTAGTGGGTAGTCATCCTAAGGGGGAAACGGCGGCCTACAAAATCTGATTGGTCGCTGCTGCCACCATTTATGAAAAGGTCGGCTCAGTTCTTCCATGGATAAGAATAAGGTAGGTACATAGGCAGGCAGGTAGGTTCAGTTTTTGTAGGTTGAGGAATGCTTATGGGCAAGGCCTTATGTCTGAACGCTGGCGCATGAAATGGCAGAGAGGCCCGGCCCTGTGCATTCACTGATTATTGCCGTCAGCTGCTGTCTGCTTTCAAGCATGAATCAGGGGCTTCACACTTATCAACTGGCTTTGATTGTGGGTCACGCAGGTTGGTTGCAATGCCCTAGTATTAACGATACCTGGAACACAAGCCAGTCCTCAGGATGCATTCTAACTCAAGAGCACGATCACGTTGTGCCTGACCAATGTTTCCATCTTGGGTAATAGCACAGTCCTAAGCGATATGGAGTGGAGTTGGCATATGAGCTGGTCTGTGGTTTTGCTTCCAACAGTTTCTACCGCACGCAGATGCTCGGTGGATACAATGTTGCGCGCTGGGGAAAACCCCAGGAATAATCCACAGCAGGCAGGCAAGCAAAGTATAAATAAGGGGGGGATTGGTTAGCTGCCTGCAACTCTTGCTTGTACCCGAATAAGGTTTTGCCTGCAACGCGGCCTTGTACTGCTTGAGGCGACGTGACATTCATGCACAAGGCACAAGTGCTGGCAGGTTTCTGCGGGCACCCACAGTGCAGCGTTGCATTCTTGAAACCGTTGCTTGACCCTTTCCCTAAAATCAGGAAGATTCGCTTACACCTCTTATGGCTTATAATAGCCGTCTCCTGGGATAACAATAGCAATACTGAGAATAATGAAAATAAAACGCATCATAGGCTGAAGAAATTAAACGCTCGGCACGTCTTTTCTTCAGCCTTACATGACTATATATCTATATATGTATACATCCATATATTTGGGTAGAAATCCATAAAAATATATATCGATATATATGCATTTCTATATATTTATATAGATATTTATCTATACACAGAAACAGATAGATAGATAGATAGATAGATAGATTGATAGAAAGACTGTATGCAATAACCCTGGATGTCTGACAGTTGAAGCAGACTGGTGATGTCATTAAGGCTCTATTATGACACGTACAGCTTGGAAGCATAAATACTACAGCACGGCAGCCATTTATAGCCAGTCTCCATTGGAGATGGAAGTGGGCAGGAATGTACTGGCCTATCTTCCCAAGACGCCACAGCAGCCGGACAAATTGTATGTTCGACAGAATGGCTGTTTTATTCAGCCCATAAGGGTGACTACCCACTACAGTTTTTTTTTTCACTGCGAAATTCGTAGCAGTTTTTTTTCTGCAGGGGTCTATGGGAATTGTAATGTTAAAATCGAAATCACGCAAATTCGCAATTTACCGCAAAATCGCGATTTTAACATTACAAGTCTCATAGACTCCTGCAGAAAAAAAAACGCTGCGAATTTCGCAGTGAAAAAAAACTGTAGTGGGTAGTCATCCTAAGGGGGAAACGGCGGCCTACAAAATCTGATTGGTCGCTGCTGCCACCATTTATGAAAAGGTCGGCTCAGTTCTTCCATGGATAAGAATAAGGTAGGTACATAGGCAGGCAGGTAGGTTCAGTTTTTGTAGGTTGAGGAATGCTTATGGGCAAGGCCTTATGTCTGAACGCTGGCGCATGAAATGGCAGAGAGGCCCGGCCCTGTGCATTCACTGATTATTGCCGTCAGCTGCTGTCTGCTTTCAAGCATGAATCAGGGGCTTCACACTTATCAACTGGCTTTGATTGTGGGTCACGCAGGTTGGTTGCAATGCCCTAGTATTAACGATACCTGGAACACAAGCCAGTCCTCAGGATGCATTCTAACTCAAGAGCACGATCACGTTGTGCCTGACCAATGTTTCCATCTTGGGTAATAGCACAGTCCTAAGCGATATGGAGTGGAGTTGGCATATGAGCTGGTCTGTGGTTTTGCTTCCAACAGTTTCTACCGCACGCAGATGCTCGGTGGATACAATGTTGCGCGCTGGGGAAAACCCCAGGAATAATCCACAGCAGGCAGGCAAGCAAAGTATAAATAAGGGGGGGATTGGTTAGCTGCCTGCAACTCTTGCTTGTACCCGAATAAGGTTTTGCCTGCAACGCGGCCTTGTACTGCTTGAGACGACGTGACATTCATGCACAAGGCACAAGTGCTGGCAGGTTTCTGCGGGCACCCACAGTGCAGCGTTGCATTCTTGAAACCGTTGCTTGACCCTTTCCCTAAAATCAGGAAGATTCGCTTACACCTCTTATGGCTTATAATAGCCGTCTCCTGGGATAACAATAGCAATACTGAGAATAATGAAAATAAAACGCATCATAGGCTGAAGAAATTAAACGCTCGGCACGTCTTTTCTTCAGCCTTACATGACTATATATCTATATATGTATACATCCATATATTTGGGTAGAAATCCATAAAAATATATATCGATATATATGCATTTCTATATATTTATATAGATATTTATCTATACACAGAAACAGATAGATAGATAGATAGATTGATAGAAAGACTGTATGCAATAACCCTGGATGTCTGACAGTTGAAGCAGACTGGTGATGTCATTAAGGCTCTATTATGACACGTACAGCTTGGAAGCATAAATACTACAGCACGGCAGCCATTTATAGCCAGTCTCCATTGGAGATGGAAGTGGGCAGGAATGTACTGGCCTATCTTCCCAAGACGCCACAGCAGCCGGACAAATTGTATGTTCGACAGAATGGCTGTTTTATTCAGCCCATAAGGGTGACTACCCACTACAGTTTTTTTTTTTCACTGCGAAATTCGTAGCAGTTTTTTTTCTGCAGGGGTCTATGGGAATTGTAATGTTAAAATCGAAATCACGCAAATTCGCAATTTACCGCGAAATCGCGATTTTAACATTACAAGTCCCATAGACTCCTGCAGAAAAAAAAACGCTGCGAATTTCGCAGTGAAAAAAAACTGTAGTGGGTAGTCATCCTAAGGGGGAAACGGCGGCCTACAAAATCTGATTGGTCGCTGCTGCCACCATTTATGAAAAGGTCGGCTCAGTTCTTCCATGGATAAGAATAAGGTAGGTACATAGGCAGGCAGGTAGGTTCAGTTTTTGTAGGTTGAGGAATGCTTATGGGCAAGGCCTTATGTCTGAACGCTGGCGCATGAAATGGCAGAGAGGCCCGGCCCTGTGCATTCACTGATTATTGCCGTCAGCTGCTGTCTGCTTTCAAGCATGAATCAGGGGCTTCACACTTATCAACTGGCTTTGATTGTGGGTCACGCAGGTTGGTTGCAATGCCCTAGTATTAACGATACCTGGAACACAAGCCAGTCCTCAGGATGCATTCTAACTCAAGAGCACGATCACGTTGTGCCTGACCAATGTTTCCATCTTGGGTAATAGCACAGTCCTAAGCGATATGGAGTGGAGTTGGCATATGAGCTGGTCTGTGGTTTTGCTTCCAACAGTTTCTACCGCACGCAGATGCTCGGTGGATACAATGTTGCGCGCTGGGGAAAACCCCAGGAATAATCCACAGCAGGCAGGCAAGCAAAGTATAAATAAGGGGGGGATTGGTTAGCTGCCTGCAACTCTTGCTTGTACCCGAATAAGGTTTTGCCTGCAACGCGGCCTTGTACTGCTTGAGACGACGTGACATTCATGCACAAGGCACAAGTGCTGGCAGGTTTCTGCGGGCACCCACAGTGCAGCGTTGCATTCTTGAAACCGTTGCTTGACCCTTTCCCTAAAATCAGGAAGATTCGCTTACACCTCTTATGGCTTATAATAGCCGTCTCCTGGGATAACAATAGCAATACTGAGAATAATGAAAATAAAACGCATCATAGGCTGAAGAAATTAAACGCTCGGCACGTCTTTTCTTCAGCCTTACATGACTATATATCTATATATGTATACATCCATATATTTGGGTAGAAATCCATAAAAATATATATCGATATATATGCATTTCTATATATTTATATAGATATTTATCTATACACAGAAACAGATAGATAGATAGATAGATAGATTGATAGAAAGACTGTATGCAATAACCCTGGATGTCTGACAGTTGAAGCAGACTGGTGATGTCATTAAGGCTCTATTATGACACGTACAGCTTGGAAGCATAAATACTACAGCACGGCAGCCATTTATAGCCAGTCTCCATTGGAGATGGAAGTGGGCAGGAATGTACTGGCCTATCTTCCCAAGACGCCACAGCAGCCGGACAAATTGTATGTTCGACAGAATGGCTGTTTTATTCAGCCCATAAGGGTGACTACCCACTACAGTTTTTTTTTTTCACTGCGAAATTCGTAGCAGTTTTTTTTCTGCAGGGGTCTATGGGAATTGTAATGTTAAAATCGAAATCACGCAAATTCGCAATTTACCGCGAAATCGCGATTTTAACATTACAAGTCCCATAGACTCCTGCAGAAAAAAAAACGCTGCGAATTTCGCAGTGAAAAAAAACTGTAGTGGGTAGTCATCCTAAGGGGGAAACGGCGGCCTACAAAATCTGATTGGTCGCTGCTGCCACCATTTATGAAAAGGTCGGCTCAGTTCTTCCATGGATAAGAATAAGGTAGGTACATAGGCAGGCAGGTAGGTTCAGTTTTTGTAGGTTGAGGAATGCTTATGGGCAAGGCCTTATGTCTGAACGCTGGCGCATGAAATGGCAGAGAGGCCCGGCCCTGTGCATTCACTGATTATTGCCGTCAGCTGCTGTCTGCTTTCAAGCATGAATCAGGGGCTTCACACTTATCAACTGGCTTTGATTGTGGGTCACGCAGGTTGGTTGCAATGCCCTAGTATTAACGATACCTGGAACACAAGCCAGTCCTCAGGATGCATTCTAACTCAAGAGCACGATCACGTTGTGCCTGACCAATGTTTCCATCTTGGGTAATAGCACAGTCCTAAGCGATATGGAGTGGAGTTGGCATATGAGCTGGTCTGTGGTTTTGCTTCCAACAGTTTCTACCGCACGCAGATGCTCGGTGGATACAATGTTGCGCGCTGGGGAAAACCCCAGGAATAATCCACAGCAGGCAGGCAAGCAAAGTATAAATAAGGGGGGGATTGGTTAGCTGCCTGCAACTCTTGCTTGTACCCGAATAAGGTTTTGCCTGCAACGCGGCCTTGTACTGCTTGAGACGACGTGACATTCATGCACAAGGCACAAGTGCTGGCAGGTTTCTGCGGGCACCCACAGTGCAGCGTTGCATTCTTGAAACCGTTGCTTGACCCTTTCCCTAAAATCAGGAAGATTCGCTTACACCTCTTATGGCTTATAATAGCCGTCTCCTGGGATAACAATAGCAATACTGAGAATAATGAAAATAAAACGCATCATAGGCTGAAGAAATTAAACGCTCGGCACGTCTTTTCTTCAGCCTTACATGACTATATATCTATATATGTATACATCCATATATTTGGGTAGAAATCCATAAAAATATATATCGATATATATGCATTTCTATATATTTATATAGATATTTATCTATACACAGAAACAGATAGATAGATAGATAGATAGATTGATAGAAAGACTGTATGCAATAACCCTGGATGTCTGACAGTTGAAGCAGACTGGTGATGTCATTAAGGCTCTATTATGACACGTACAGCTTGGAAGCATAAATACTACAGCACGGCAGCCATTTATAGCCAGTCTCCATTGGAGATGGAAGTGGGCAGGAATGTACTGGCCTATCTTCCCAAGACGCCACAGCAGCCGGACAAATTGTATGTTCGACAGAATGGCTGTTTTATTCAGCCCATAAGGGTGACTACCCACTACAGTTTTTTTTTTTCACTGCGAAATTCGTAGCAGTTTTTTTTCTGCAGGGGTCTATGGGAATTGTAATGTTAAAATCGAAATCACGCAAATTCGCAATTTACCGCGAAATCGCGATTTTAACATTACAAGTCCCATAGACTCCTGCAGAAAAAAAAACGCTGCGAATTTCGCAGTGAAAAAAAACTGTAGTGGGTAGTCATCCTAAGGGGGAAACGGCGGCCTACAAAATCTGATTGGTCGCTGCTGCCACCATTTATGAAAAGGTCGGCTCAGTTCTTCCATGGATAAGAATAAGGTAGGTACATAGGCAGGCAGGTAGGTTCAGTTTTTGTAGGTTGAGGAATGCTTATGGGCAAGGCCTTATGTCTGAACGCTGGCGCATGAAATGGCAGAGAGGCCCGGCCCTGTGCATTCACTGATTATTGCCGTCAGCTGCTGTCTGCTTTCAAGCATGAATCAGGGGCTTCACACTTATCAACTGGCTTTGATTGTGGGTCACGCAGGTTGGTTGCAATGCCCTAGTATTAACGATACCTGGAACACAAGCCAGTCCTCAGGATGCATTCTAACTCAAGAGCACGATCACGTTGTGCCTGACCAATGTTTCCATCTTGGGTAATAGCACAGTCCTAAGCGATATGGAGTGGAGTTGGCATATGAGCTGGTCTGTGGTTTTGCTTCCAACAGTTTCTACCGCACGCAGATGCTCGGTGGATACAATGTTGCGCGCTGGGGAAAACCCCAGGAATAATCCACAGCAGGCAGGCAAGCAAAGTATAAATAAGGGGGGGATTGGTTAGCTGCCTGCAACTCTTGCTTGTACCCGAATAAGGTTTTGCCTGCAACGCGGCCTTGTACTGCTTGAGGCGACGTGACATTCATGCACAAGGCACAAGTGCTGGCAGGTTTCTGCGGGCACCCACAGTGCAGCGTTGCATTCTTGAAACCGTTGCTTGACCCTTTCCCTAAAATCAGGAAGATTCGCTTACACCTCTTATGGCTTATAATAGCCGTCTCCTGGGATAACAATAGCAATACTGAGAATAATGAAAATAAAACGCATCATAGGCTGAAGAAATTAAACGCTCGGCACGTCTTTTCTTCAGCCTTACATGACTATATATCTATATATGTATACATCCATATATTTGGGTAGAAATCCATAAAAATATATATCGATATATATGCATTTCTATATATTTATATAGATATTTATCTATACACAGAAACAGATAGATAGATAGATAGATTGATAGAAAGACTGTATGCAATAACCCTGGATGTCTGACAGTTGAAGCAGACTGGTGATGTCATTAAGGCTCTATTATGACACGTACAGCTTGGAAGCATAAATACTACAGCACGGCAGCCATTTATAGCCAGTCTCCATTGGAGATGGAAGTGGGCAGGAATGTACTGGCCTATCTTCCCAAGACGCCACAGCAGCCGGACAAATTGTATGTTCGACAGAATGGCTGTTTTATTCAGCCCATAAGGGTGACTACCCACTACAGTTTTTTTTTTTCACTGCGAAATTCGTAGCAGTTTTTTTTCTGCAGGGGTCTATGGGAATTGTAATGTTAAAATCGAAATCACGCAAATTCGCAATTTACCGCGAAATCGCGATTTTAACATTACAAGTCCCATAGACTCCTGCAGAAAAAAAAACGCTGCGAATTTCGCAGTGAAAAAAAACTGTAGTGGGTAGTCATCCTAAGGGGGAAACGGCGGCCTACAAAATCTGATTGGTCGCTGCTGCCACCATTTATGAAAAGGTCGGCTCAGTTCTTCCATGGATAAGAATAAGGTAGGTACATAGGCAGGCAGGTAGGTTCAGTTTTTGTAGGTTGAGGAATGCTTATGGGCAAGGCCTTATGTCTGAACGCTGGCGCATGAAATGGCAGAGAGGCCCGGCCCTGTGCATTCACTGATTATTGCCGTCAGCTGCTGTCTGCTTTCAAGCATGAATCAGGGGCTTCACACTTATCAACTGGCTTTGATTGTGGGTCACGCAGGTTGGTTGCAATGCCCTAGTATTAACGATACCTGGAACACAAGCCAGTCCTCAGGATGCATTCTAACTCAAGAGCACGATCACGTTGTGCCTGACCAATGTTTCCATCTTGGGTAATAGCACAGTCCTAAGCGATATGGAGTGGAGTTGGCATATGAGCTGGTCTGTGGTTTTGCTTCCAACAGTTTCTACCGCACGCAGATGCTCGGTGGATACAATGTTGCGCGCTGGGGAAAACCCCAGGAATAATCCACAGCAGGCAGGCAAGCAAAGTATAAATAAGGGGGGGATTGGTTAGCTGCCTGCAACTCTTGCTTGTACCCGAATAAGGTTTTGCCTGCAACGCGGCCTTGTACTGCTTGAGGCGACGTGACATTCATGCACAAGGCACAAGTGCTGGCAGGTTTCTGCGGGCACCCACAGTGCAGCGTTGCATTCTTGAAACCGTTGCTTGACCCTTTCCCTAAAATCAGGAAGATTCGCTTACACCTCTTATGGCTTATAATAGCCGTCTCCTGGGATAACAATAGCAATACTGAGAATAATGAAAATAAAACGCATCATAGGCTGAAGAAATTAAACGCTCGGCACGTCTTTTCTTCAGCCTTACATGACTATATATCTATATATGTATACATCCATATATTTGGGTAGAAATCCATAAAAATATATATCGATATATATGCATTTCTATATATTTATATAGATATTTATCTATACACAGAAACAGATAGATAGATAGATAGATTGATAGAAAGACTGTATGCAATAACCCTGGATGTCTGACAGTTGAAGCAGACTGGTGATGTCATTAAGGCTCTATTATGACACGTACAGCTTGGAAGCATAAATACTACAGCACGGCAGCCATTTATAGCCAGTCTCCATTGGAGATGGAAGTGGGCAGGAATGTACTGGCCTATCTTCCCAAGACGCCACAGCAGCCGGACAAATTGTATGTTCGACAGAATGGCTGTTTTATTCAGCCCATAAGGGTGACTACCCACTACAGTTTTTTTTTTTCACTGCGAAATTCGTAGCAGTTTTTTTTCTGCAGGGGTCTATGGGAATTGTAATGTTAAAATCGAAATCACGCAAATTCGCAATTTACCGCGAAATCGCGATTTTAACATTACAAGTCCCATAGACTCCTGCAGAAAAAAAAACGCTGCGAATTTCGCAGTGAAAAAAAACTGTAGTGGGTAGTCATCCTAAGGGGGAAACGGCGGCCTACAAAATCTGATTGGTCGCTGCTGCCACCATTTATGAAAAGGTCGGCTCAGTTCTTCCATGGATAAGAATAAGGTAGGTACATAGGCAGGCAGGTAGGTTCAGTTTTTGTAGGTTGAGGAATGCTTATGGGCAAGGCCTTATGTCTGAACGCTGGCGCATGAAATGGCAGAGAGGCCCGGCCCTGTGCATTCACTGATTATTGCCGTCAGCTGCTGTCTGCTTTCAAGCATGAATCAGGGGCTTCACACTTATCAACTGGCTTTGATTGTGGGTCACGCAGGTTGGTTGCAATGCCCTAGTATTAACGATACCTGGAACACAAGCCAGTCCTCAGGATGCATTCTAACTCAAGAGCACGATCACGTTGTGCCTGACCAATGTTTCCATCTTGGGTAATAGCACAGTCCTAAGCGATATGGAGTGGAGTTGGCATATGAGCTGGTCTGTGGTTTTGCTTCCAACAGTTTCTACCGCACGCAGATGCTCGGTGGATACAATGTTGCGCGCTGGGGAAAACCCCAGGAATAATCCACAGCAGGCAGGCAAGCAAAGTATAAATAAGGGGGGGATTGGTTAGCTGCCTGCAACTCTTGCTTGTACCCGAATAAGGTTTTGCCTGCAACGCGGCCTTGTACTGCTTGAGGCGACGTGACATTCATGCACAAGGCACAAGTGCTGGCAGGTTTCTGCGGGCACCCACAGTGCAGCGTTGCATTCTTGAAACCGTTGCTTGACCCTTTCCCTAAAATCAGGAAGATTCGCTTACACCTCTTATGGCTTATAATAGCCGTCTCCTGGGATAACAATAGCAATACTGAGAATAATGAAAATAAAACGCATCATAGGCTGAAGAAATTAAACGCTCGGCACGTCTTTTCTTCAGCCTTACATGACTATATATCTATATATGTATACATCCATATATTTGGGTAGAAATCCATAAAAATATATATCGATATATATGCATTTCTATATATTTATATAGATATTTATCTATACACAGAAACAGATAGATAGATAGATAGATTGATAGAAAGACTGTATGCAATAACCCTGGATGTCTGACAGTTGAAGCAGACTGGTGATGTCATTAAGGCTCTATTATGACACGTACAGCTTGGAAGCATAAATACTACAGCACGGCAGCCATTTATAGCCAGTCTCCATTGGAGATGGAAGTGGGCAGGAATGTACTGGCCTATCTTCCCAAGACGCCACAGCAGCCGGACAAATTGTATGTTCGACAGAATGGCTGTTTTATTCAGCCCATAAGGGTGACTACCCACTACAGTTTTTTTTTTTCACTGCGAAATTCGTAGCAGTTTTTTTTCTGCAGGGGTCTATGGGAATTGTAATGTTAAAATCGAAATCACGCAAATTCGCAATTTACCGCGAAATCGCGATTTTAACATTACAAGTCCCATAGACTCCTGCAGAAAAAAAAACGCTGCGAATTTCGCAGTGAAAAAAAACTGTAGTGGGTAGTCATCCTAAGGGGGAAACGGCGGCCTACAAAATCTGATTGGTCGCTGCTGCCACCATTTATGAAAAGGTCGGCTCAGTTCTTCCATGGATAAGAATAAGGTAGGTACATAGGCAGGCAGGTAGGTTCAGTTTTTGTAGGTTGAGGAATGCTTATGGGCAAGGCCTTATGTCTGAACGCTGGCGCATGAAATGGCAGAGAGGCCCGGCCCTGTGCATTCACTGATTATTGCCGTCAGCTGCTGTCTGCTTTCAAGCATGAATCAGGGGCTTCACACTTATCAACTGGCTTTGATTGTGGGTCACGCAGGTTGGTTGCAATGCCCTAGTATAAACGATACCTGGAACACAAGCCAGTCCTCAGGATGCATTCTAACTCAAGAGCACGATCACGTTGTGCCTGACCAATGTTTCCATCTTGGGTAATAGCACAGTCCTAAGCGATATGGAGTGGAGTTGGCATATGAGCTGGTCTGTGGTTTTGCTTCCAACAGTTTCTACCGCACGCAGATGCTCGGTGGATACAATGTTGCGCGCTGGGGAAAACCCCAGGAATAATCCACAGCAGGCAGGCAAGCAAAGTATAAATAAGGGGGGGATTGGTTAGCTGCCTGCAACTCTTGCTTGTACCCGAATAAGGTTTTGCCTGCAACGCGGCCTTGTACTGCTTGAGGCGACGTGACATTCATGCACAAGGCACAAGTGCTGGCAGGTTTCTGCGGGCACCCACAGTGCAGCGTTGCATTCTTGAAACCGTTGCTTGACCCTTTCCCTAAAATCAGGAAGATTCGCTTACACCTCTTATGGCTTATAATAGCCGTCTCCTGGGATAACAATAGCAATACTGAGAATAATGAAAATAAAACGCATCATAGGCTGAAGAAATTAAACGCTCGGCACGTCTTTTCTTCAGCCTTACATGACTATATATCTATATATGTATACATCCATATATTTGGGTAGAAATCCATAAAAATATATATCGATATATATGCATTTCTATATATTTATATAGATATTTATCTATACACAGAAACAGATAGATAGATAGATAGATTGATAGAAAGACTGTATGCAATAACCCTGGATGTCTGACAGTTGAAGCAGACTGGTGATGTCATTAAGGCTCTATTATGACACGTACAGCTTGGAAGCATAAATACTACAGCACGGCAGCCATTTATAGCCAGTCTCCATTGGAGATGGAAGTGGGCAGGAATGTACTGGCCTATCTTCCCAAGACGCCACAGCAGCCGGACAAATTGTATGTTCGACAGAATGGCTGTTTTATTCAGCCCATAAGGGTGACTACCCACTACAGTTTTTTTTTTCACTGCGAAATTCGTAGCAGTTTTTTTTCTGCAGGGGTCTATGGGAATTGTAATGTTAAAATCGAAATCACGCAAATTCGCAATTTACCGCAAAATCGCGATTTTAACATTACAAGTCCCATAGACTCCTGCAGAAAAAAAAACGCTGCGAATTTCGCAGTGAAAAAAAACTGTAGTGGGTAGTCATCCTAAGGGGGAAACGGCGGCCTACAAAATCTGATTGGTCGCTGCTGCCACCATTTATGAAAAGGTCGGCTCAGTTCTTCCATGGATAAGAATAAGGTAGGTACATAGGCAGGCAGGTAGGTTCAGTTTTTGTAGGTTGAGGAATGCTTATGGGCAAGGCCTTATGTCTGAACGCTGGCGCATGAAATGGCAGAGAGGCCCGGCCCTGTGCATTCACTGATTATTGCCGTCAGCTGCTGTCTGCTTTCAAGCATGAATCAGGGGCTTCACACTTATCAACTGGCTTTGATTGTGGGTCACGCAGGTTGGTTGCAATGCCCTAGTATTAACGATACCTGGAACACAAGCCAGTCCTCAGGATGCATTCTAACTCAAGAGCACGATCACGTTGTGCCTGACCAATGTTTCCATCTTGGGTAATAGCACAGTCCTAAGCGATATGGAGTGGAGTTGGCATATGAGCTGGTCTGTGGTTTTGCTTCCAACAGTTTCTACCGCACGCAGATGCTCGGTGGATACAATGTTGCGCGCTGGGGAAAACCCCAGGAATAATCCACAGCAGGCAGGCAAGCAAAGTATAAATAAGGGGGGGATTGGTTAGCTGCCTGCAACTCTTGCTTGTACCCGAATAAGGTTTTGCCTGCAACGCGGCCTTGTACTGCTTGAGGCGACGTGACATTCATGCACAAGGCACAAGTGCTGGCAGGTTTCTGCGGGCACCCACAGTGCAGCGTTGCATTCTTGAAACCGTTGCTTGACCCTTTCCCTAAAATCAGGAAGATTCGCTTACACCTCTTATGGCTTATAATAGCCGTCTCCTGGGATAACAATAGCAATACTGAGAATAATGAAAATAAAACGCATCATAGGCTGAAGAAATTAAACGCTCGGCACGTCTTTTCTTCAGCCTTACATGACTATATATCTATATATGTATACATCCATATATTTGGGTAGAAATCCATAAAAATATATATCGATATATATGCATTTCTATATATTTATATAGATATTTATCTATACACAGAAACAGATAGATAGATAGATAGATTGATAGAAAGACTGTATGCAATAACCCTGGATGTCTGACAGTTGAAGCAGACTGGTGATGTCATTAAGGCTCTATTATGACACGTACAGCTTGGAAGCATAAATACTACAGCACGGCAGCCATTTATAGCCAGTCTCCATTGGAGATGGAAGTGGGCAGGAATGTACTGGCCTATCTTCCCAAGACGCCACAGCAGCCGGACAAATTGTATGTTCGACAGAATGGCTGTTTTATTCAGCCCATAAGGGTGACTACCCACTACAGTTTTTTTTTTTCACTGCGAAATTCGTAGCAGTTTTTTTTCTGCAGGGGTCTATGGGAATTGTAATGTTAAAATCGAAATCACGCAAATTCGCAATTTACCGCGAAATCGCGATTTTAACATTACAAGTCCCATAGACTCCTGCAGAAAAAAAAACGCTGCGAATTTCGCAGTG
Source organism: Eleutherodactylus coqui (assembly GCF_035609145.1). NCBI lineage: Eukaryota > Metazoa > Chordata > Amphibia > Anura > Eleutherodactylidae > Eleutherodactylus > Eleutherodactylus coqui. The sequence goes on along the minus strand of NW_027102570.1, from coordinate 68,210 downwards.
AAAAAAAACTGTAGTGGGTAGTCATCCTAAGGGGGAAACGGCGGCCTACAAAATCTGATTGGTCGCTGCTGCCACCATTTATGAAAAGGTCGGCTCAGTTCTTCCATGGATAAGAATAAGGTAGGTACATAGGCAGGCAGGTAGGTTCAGTTTTTGTAGGTTGAGGAATGCTTATGGGCAAGGCCTTATGTCTGAACGCTGGCGCATGAAATGGCAGAGAGGCCCGGCCCTGTGCATTCACTGATTATTGCCGTCAGCTGCTGTCTGCTTTCAAGCATGAATCAGGGGCTTCACACTTATCAACTGGCTTTGATTGTGGGTCACGCAGGTTGGTTGCAATGCCCTAGTATTAACGATACCTGGAACACAAGCCAGTCCTCAGGATGCATTCTAACTCAAGAGCACGATCACGTTGTGCCTGACCAATGTTTCCATCTTGGGTAATAGCACAGTCCTAAGCGATATGGAGTGGAGTTGGCATATGAGCTGGTCTGTGGTTTTGCTTCCAACAGTTTCTACCGCACGCAGATGCTCGGTGGATACAATGTTGCGCGCTGGGGAAAACCCCAGGAATAATCCACAGCAGGCAGGCAAGCAAAGTATAAATAAGGGGGGGATTGGTTAGCTGCCTGCAACTCTTGCTTGTACCCGAATAAGGTTTTGCCTGCAACGCGGCCTTGTACTGCTTGAGGCGACGTGACATTCATGCACAAGGCACAAGTGCTGGCAGGTTTCTGCGGGCACCCACAGTGCAGCGTTGCATTCTTGAAACCGTTGCTTGACCCTTTCCCTAAAATCAGGAAGATTCGCTTACACCTCTTATGGCTTATAATAGCCGTCTCCTGGGATAACAATAGCAATACTGAGAATAATGAAAATAAAACGCATCATAGGCTGAAGAAATTAAACGCTCGGCACGTCTTTTCTTCAGCCTTACATGACTATATATCTATATATGTATACATCCATATATTTGGGTAGAAATCCATAAAAATATATATCGATATATATGCATTTCTATATATTTATATAGATATTTATCTATACACAGAAACAGATAGATAGATAGATAGATTGATAGAAAGACTGTATGCAATAACCCTGGATGTCTGACAGTTGAAGCAGACTGGTGATGTCATTAAGGCTCTATTATGACACGTACAGCTTGGAAGCATAAATACTACAGCACGGCAGCCATTTATAGCCAGTCTCCATTGGAGATGGAAGTGGGCAGGAATGTACTGGCCTATCTTCCCAAGACGCCACAGCAGCCGGACAAATTGTATGTTCGACAGAATGGCTGTTTTATTCAGCCCATAAGGGTGACTACCCACTACAGTTTTTTTTTTCACTGCGAAATTAGTAGCAGTTTTTTTTCTGCAGGGGTCTATGGGAATTGTAATGTTAAAATCGAAATCACGCAAATTCGCAATTTACCGCAAAATCGCGATTTTAACATTACAAGTCTCATAGACTCCTGCAGAAAAAAAAACGCTGCGAATTTCGCAGTGAAAAAAAACTGTAGTGGGTAGTCATCCTAAGGGGGAAACGGCGGCCTACAAAATCTGATTGGTCGCTGCTGCCACCATTTATGAAAAGGTCGGCTCAGTTCTTCCATGGATAAGAATAAGGTAGGTACATAGGCAGGCAGGTAGGTTCAGTTTTTGTAGGTTGAGGAATGCTTATGGGCAAGGCCTTATGTCTGAACGCTGGCGCATGAAATGGCAGAGAGGCCCGGCCCTGTGCATTCACTGATTATTGCCGTCAGCTGCTGTCTGCTTTCAAGCATGAATCAGGGGCTTCACACTTATCAACTGGCTTTGATTGTGGGTCACGCAGGTTGGTTGCAATGCCCTAGTATTAACGATACCTGGAACACAAGCCAGTCCTCAGGATGCATTCTAACTCAAGAGCACGATCACGTTGTGCCTGACCAATGTTTCCATCTTGGGTAATAGCACAGTCCTAAGCGATATGGAGTGGAGTTGGCATATGAGCTGGTCTGTGGTTTTGCTTCCAACAGTTTCTACCGCACGCAGATGCTCGGTGGATACAATGTTGCGCGCTGGGGAAAACCCCAGGAATAATCCACAGCAGGCAGGCAAGCAAAGTATAAATAAGGGGGGGATTGGTTAGCTGCCTGCAACTCTTGCTTGTACCCGAATAAGGTTTTGCCTGCAACGCGGCCTTGTACTGCTTGAGACGACGTGACATTCATGCACAAGGCACAAGTGCTGGCAGGTTTCTGCGGGCACCCACAGTGCAGCGTTGCATTCTTGAAACCGTTGCTTGACCCTTTCCCTAAAATCAGGAAGATTCGCTTACACCTCTTATGGCTTATAATAGCCGTCTCCTGGGATAACAATAGCAATACTGAGAATAATGAAAATAAAACGCATCATAGGCTGAAGAAATTAAACGCTCGGCACGTCTTTTCTTCAGCCTTACATGACTATATATCTATATATGTATACATCCATATATTTGGGTAGAAATCCATAAAAATATATATCGATATATATGCATTTCTATATATTTATATAGATATTTATCTATACACAGAAACAGATAGATAGATAGATAGATTGATAGAAAGACTGTATGCAATAACCCTGGATGTCTGACAGTTGAAGCAGACTGGTGATGTCATTAAGGCTCTATTATGACACGTACAGCTTGGAAGCATAAATACTACAGCACGGCAGCCATTTATAGCCAGTCTCCATTGGAGATGGAAGTGGGCAGGAATGTACTGGCCTATCTTCCCAAGACGCCACAGCAGCCGGACAAATTGTATGTTCGACAGAATGGCTGTTTTATTCAGCCCATAAGGGTGACTACCCACTACAGTTTTTTTTTTTCACTGCGAAATTCGTAGCAGTTTTTTTTCTGCAGGGGTCTATGGGAATTGTAATGTTAAAATCGAAATCACGCAAATTCGCAATTTACCGCGAAATCGCGATTTTAACATTACAAGTCCCATAGACTCCTGCAGAAAAAAAAACGCTGCGAATTTCGCAGTGAAAAAAAACTGTAGTGGGTAGTCATCCTAAGGGGGAAACGGCGGCCTACAAAATCTGATTGGTCGCTGCTGCCACCATTTATGAAAAGGTCGGCTCAGTTCTTCCATGGATAAGAATAAGGTAGGTACATAGGCAGGCAGGTAGGTTCAGTTTTTGTAGGTTGAGGAATGCTTATGGGCAAGGCCTTATGTCTGAACGCTGGCGCATGAAATGGCAGAGAGGCCCGGCCCTGTGCATTCACTGATTATTGCCGTCAGCTGCTGTCTGCTTTCAAGCATGAATCAGGGGCTTCACACTTATCAACTGGCTTTGATTGTGGGTCATGCAGGTTGGTTGCAATGCCCTAGTATTAACGATACCTGGAACACAAGCCAGTCCTCAGGATGCATTCTAACTCAAGAGCACGATCACGTTGTGCCTGACCAATGTTTCCATCTTGGGTAATAGCACAGTCCTAAGCGATATGGAGTGGAGTTGGCATATGAGCTGGTCTGTGGTTTTGCTTCCAACAGTTTCTACCGCACGCAGATGCTCGGTGGATACAATGTTGCGCGCTGGGGAAAACCCCAGGAATAATCCACAGCAGGCAGGCAAGCAAAGTATAAATAAGGGGGGGATTGGTTAGCTGCCTGCAACTCTTGCTTGTACCCGAATAAGGTTTTGCCTGCAACGCGGCCTTGTACTGCTTGAGACGACGTGACATTCATGCACAAGGCACAAGTGCTGGCAGGTTTCTGCGGGCACCCACAGTGCAGCGTTGCATTCTTGAAACCGTTGCTTGACCCTTTCCCTAAAATCAGGAAGATTCGCTTACACCTCTTATGGCTTATAATAGCCGTCTCCTGGGATAACAATAGCAATACTGAGAATAATGAAAATAAAACGCATCATAGGCTGAAGAAATTAAACGCTCGGCACGTCTTTTCTTCAGCCTTACATGACTATATATCTATATATGTATACATCCATATATTTGGGTAGAAATCCATAAAAATATATATCGATATATATGCATTTCTATATATTTATATAGATATTTATCTATACACAGAAACAGATAGATAGATAGATAGATTGATAGAAAGACTGTATGCAATAACCCTGGATGTCTGACAGTTGAAGCAGACTGGTGATGTCATTAAGGCTCTATTATGACACGTACAGCTTGGAAGCATAAATACTACAGCACGGCAGCCATTTATAGCCAGTCTCCATTGGAGATGGAAGTGGGCAGGAATGTACTGGCCTATCTTCCCAAGACGCCACAGCAGCCGGACAAATTGTATGTTCGACAGAATGGCTGTTTTATTCAGCCCATAAGGGTGACTACCCACTACAGTTTTTTTTTTTCACTGCGAAATTCGTAGCAGTTTTTTTTCTGCAGGGGTCTATGGGAATTGTAATGTTAAAATCGAAATCACGCAAATTCGCAATTTACCGCGAAATCGCGATTTTAACATTACAAGTCCCATAGACTCCTGCAGAAAAAAAAACGCTGCGAATTTCGCAGTGAAAAAAAACTGTAGTGGGTAGTCATCCTAAGGGGGAAACGGCGGCCTACAAAATCTGATTGGTCGCTGCTGCCACCATTTATGAAAAGGTCGGCTCAGTTCTTCCATGGATAAGAATAAGGTAGGTACATAGGCAGGCAGGTAGGTTCAGTTTTTGTAGGTTGAGGAATGCTTATGGGCAAGGCCTTATGTCTGAACGCTGGCGCATGAAATGGCAGAGAGGCCCGGCCCTGTGCATTCACTGATTATTGCCGTCAGCTGCTGTCTGCTTTCAAGCATGAATCAGGGGCTTCACACTTATCAACTGGCTTTGATTGTGGGTCACGCAGGTTGGTTGCAATGCCCTAGTATTAACGATACCTGGAACACAAGCCAGTCCTCAGGATGCATTCTAACTCAAGAGCACGATCACGTTGTGCCTGACCAATGTTTCCATCTTGGGTAATAGCACAGTCCTAAGCGATATGGAGTGGAGTTGGCATATGAGCTGGTCTGTGGTTTTGCTTCCAACAGTTTCTACCGCACGCAGATGCTCGGTGGATACAATGTTGCGCGCTGGGGAAAACCCCAGGAATAATCCACAGCAGGCAGGCAAGCAAAGTATAAATAAGGGGGGGATTGGTTAGCTGCCTGCAACTCTTGCTTGTACCCGAATAAGGTTTTGCCTGCAACGCGGCCTTGTACTGCTTGAGGCGACGTGACATTCATGCACAAGGCACAAGTGCTGGCAGGTTTCTGCGGGCACCCACAGTGCAGCGTTGCATTCTTGAAACCGTTGCTTGACCCTTTCCCTAAAATCAGGAAGATTCGCTTACACCTCTTATGGCTTATAATAGCCGTCTCCTGGGATAACAATAGCAATACTGAGAATAATGAAAATAAAACGCATCATAGGCTGAAGAAATTAAACGCTCGGCACGTCTTTTCTTCAGCCTTACATGACTATATATCTATATATGTATACATCCATATATTTGGGTAGAAATCCATAAAAATATATATCGATATATATGCATTTCTATATATTTATATAGATATTTATCTATACACAGAAACAGATAGATAGATAGATAGATAGATTGATAGAAAGACTGTATGCAATAACCCTGGATGTCTGACAGTTGAAGCAGACTGGTGATGTCATTAAGGCTCTATTATGACACGTACAGCTTGGAAGCATAAATACTACAGCACGGCAGCCATTTATAGCCAGTCTCCATTGGAGATGGAAGTGGGCAGGAATGTACTGGCCTATCTTCCCAAGACGCCACAGCAGCCGGACAAATTGTATGTTCGACAGAATGGCTGTTTTATTCAGCCCATAAGGGTGACTACCCACTACAGTTTTTTTTTTTCACTGCGAAATTCGTAGCAGTTTTTTTTCTGCAGGGGTCTATGGGAATTGTAATGTTAAAATCGAAATCACGCAAATTCGCAATTTACCGCAAAATCGCGATTTTAACATTACAAGTCCCATAGACTCCTGCAGAAAAAAAAACGCTGCGAATTTCGCAGTGAAAAAAAACTGTAGTGGGTAGTCATCCTAAGGGGGAAACGGCGGCCTACAAAATCTGATTGGTCGCTGCTGCCACCATTTATGAAAAGGTCGGCTCAGTTCTTCCATGGATAAGAATAAGGTAGGTACATAGGCAGGCAGGTAGGTTCAGTTTTTGTAGGTTGAGGAATGCTTATGGGCAAGGCCTTATGTCTGAACGCTGGCGCATGAAATGGCAGAGAGGCCCGGCCCTGTGCATTCACTGATTATTGCCGTCAGCTGCTGTCTGCTTTCAAGCATGAATCAGGGGCTTCACACTTATCAACTGGCTTTGATTGTGGGTCACGCAGGTTGGTTGCAATGCCCTAGTATAAACGATACCTGGAACACAAGCCAGTCCTCAGGATGCATTCTAACTCAAGAGCACGATCACGTTGTGCCTGACCAATGTTTCCATCTTGGGTAATAGCACAGTCCTAAGCGATATGGAGTGGAGTTGGCATATGAGCTGGTCTGTGGTTTTGCTTCCAACAGTTTCTACCGCACGCAGATGCTCGGTGGATACAATGTTGCGCGCTGGGGAAAACCCCAGGAATAATCCACAGCAGGCAGGCAAGCAAAGTATAAATAAGGGGGGGATTGGTTAGCTGCCTGCAACTCTTGCTTGTACCCGAATAAGGTTTTGCCTGCAACGCGGCCTTGTACTGCTTGAGACGACGTGACATTCATGCACAAGGCACAAGTGCTGGCAGGTTTCTGCGGGCACCCACAGTGCAGCGTTGCATTCTTGAAACCGTTGCTTGACCCTTTCCCTAAAATCAGGAAGATTCGCTTACACCTCTTATGGCTTATAATAGCCGTCTCCTGGGATAACAATAGCAATACTGAGAATAATGAAAATAAAACGCATCATAGGCTGAAGAAATTAAACGCTCGGCACGTCTTTTCTTCAGCCTTACATGACTATATATCTATATATGTATACATCCATATATTTGGGTAGAAATCCATAAAAATATATATCGATATATATGCATTTCTATATATTTATATAGATATTTATCTATACACAGAAACAGATAGATAGATAGATAGATTGATAGAAAGACTGTATGCAATAACCCTGGATGTCTGACAGTTGAAGCAGACTGGTGATGTCATTAAGGCTCTATTATGACACGTACAGCTTGGAAGCATAAATACTACAGCACGGCAGCCATTTATAGCCAGTCTCCATTGGAGATGGAAGTGGGCAGGAATGTACTGGCCTATCTTCCCAAGACGCCACAGCAGCCGGACAAATTGTATGTTCGACAGAATGGCTGTTTTATTCAGCCCATAAGGGTGACTACCCACTACAGTTTTTTTTTTTCACTGCGAAATTCGTAGCAGTTTTTTTTCTGCAGGGGTCTATGGGAATTGTAATGTTAAAATCGAAATCACGCAAATTCGCAATTTACCGCGAAATCGCGATTTTAACATTACAAGTCCCATAGACTCCTGCAGAAAAAAAAACGCTGCGAATTTCGCAGTGAAAAAAAACTGTAGTGGGTAGTCATCCTAAGGGGGAAACGGCGGCCTACAAAATCTGATTGGTCGCTGCTGCCACCATTTATGAAAAGGTCGGCTCAGTTCTTCCATGGATAAGAATAAGGTAGGTACATAGGCAGGCAGGTAGGTTCAGTTTTTGTAGGTTGAGGAATGCTTATGGGCAAGGCCTTATGTCTGAACGCTGGCGCATGAAATGGCAGAGAGGCCCGGCCCTGTGCATTCACTGATTATTGCCGTCAGCTGCTGTCTGCTTTCAAGCATGAATCAGGGGCTTCACACTTATCAACTGGCTTTGATTGTGGGTCACGCAGGTTGGTTGCAATGCCCTAGTATTAACGATACCTGGAACACAAGCCAGTCCTCAGGATGCATTCTAACTCAAGAGCACGATCACGTTGTGCCTGACCAATGTTTCCATCTTGGGTAATAGCACAGTCCTAAGCGATATGGAGTGGAGTTGGCATATGAGCTGGTCTGTGGTTTTGCTTCCAACAGTTTCTACCGCACGCAGATGCTCGGTGGATACAATGTTGCGCGCTGGGGAAAACCCCAGGAATAATCCACAGCAGGCAGGCAAGCAAAGTATAAATAAGGGGGGGATTGGTTAGCTGCCTGCAACTCTTGCTTGTACCCGAATAAGGTTTTGCCTGCAACGCGGCCTTGTACTGCTTGAGACGACGTGACATTCATGCACAAGGCACAAGTGCTGGCAGGTTTCTGCGGGCACCCACAGTGCAGCGTTGCATTCTTGAAACCGTTGCTTGACCCTTTCCCTAAAATCAGGAAGATTCGCGAACACCTCTTATGGCTTATAATAGCCGTCTCCTGGGATAACAATAGCAATACTGAGAATAATGAAAATAAAACGCATCATAGGCTGAAGAAATTAAACGCTCGGCACGTCTTTTCTTCAGCCTTACATGACTATATATCTATATATGTATACATCCATATATTTGGGTAGAAATCCATAAAAATATATATCGATATATATGCATTTCTATATATTTATATAGATATTTATCTATACACAGAAACAGATAGATAGATAGATAGATAGATTGATAGAAAGACTGTATGCAATAACCCTGGATGTCTGACAGTTGAAGCAGACTGGTGATGTCATTAAGGCTCTATTATGACACGTACAGCTTGGAAGCATAAATACTACAGCACGGCAGCCATTTATAGCCAGTCTCCATTGGAGATGGAAGTGGGCAGGAATGTACTGGCCTATCTTCCCAAGACGCCACAGCAGCCGGACAAATTGTATGTTCGACAGAATGGCTGTTTTATTCAGCCCATAAGGGTGACTACCCACTACAGTTTTTTTTTTTCACTGCGAAATTCGTAGCAGTTTTTTTTCTGCAGGGGTCTATGGGAATTGTAATGTTAAAATCGAAATCACGCAAATTCGCAATTTACCGCGAAATCGCGATTTTAACATTACAAGTCCCATAGACTCCTGCAGAAAAAAAAACGCTGCGAATTTCGCAGTGAAAAAAAACTGTAGTGGGTAGTCATCCTAAGGGGGAAACGGCGGCCTACAAAATCTGATTGGTCGCTGCTGCCACCATTTATGAAAAGGTCGGCTCAGTTCTTCCATGGATAAGAATAAGGTAGGTACATAGGCAGGCAGGTAGGTTCAGTTTTTGTAGGTTGAGGAATGCTTATGGGCAAGGCCTTATGTCTGAACGCTGGCGCATGAAATGGCAGAGAGGCCCGGCCCTGTGCATTCACTGATTATTGCCGTCAGCTGCTGTCTGCTTTCAAGCATGAATCAGGGGCTTCACACTTATCAACTGGCTTTGATTGTGGGTCACGCAGGTTGGTTGCAATGCCCTAGTATTAACGATACCTGGAACACAAGCCAGTCCTCAGGATGCATTCTAACTCAAGAGCACGATCACGTTGTGCCTGACCAATGTTTCCATCTTGGGTAATAGCACAGTCCTAAGCGATATGGAGTGGAGTTGGCATATGAGCTGGTCTGTGGTTTTGCTTCCAACAGTTTCTACCGCACGCAGATGCTCGGTGGATACAATGTTGCGCGCTGGGGAAAACCCCAGGAATAATCCACAGCAGGCAGGCAAGCAAAGTATAAATAAGGGGGGGATTGGTTAGCTGCCTGCAACTCTTGCTTGTACCCGAATAAGGTTTTGCCTGCAACGCGGCCTTGTACTGCTTGAGGCGACGTGACATTCATGCACAAGGCACAAGTGCTGGCAGGTTTCTGCGGGCACCCACAGTGCAGCGTTGCATTCTTGAAACCGTTGCTTGACCCTTTCCCTAAAATCAGGAAGATTCGCTTACACCTCTTATGGCTTATAATAGCCGTCTCCTGGGATAACAATAGCAATACTGAGAATAATGAAAATAAAACGCATCATAGGCTGAAGAAATTAAACGCTCGGCACGTCTTTTCTTCAGCCTTACATGACTATATATCTATATATGTATACATCCATATATTTGGGTAGAAATCCATAAAAATATATATCGATATATATGCATTTCTATATATTTATATAGATATTTATCTATACACAGAAACAGATAGATAGATAGATAGATTGATAGAAAGACTGTATGCAATAACCCTGGATGTCTGACAGTTGAAGCAGACTGGTGATGTCATTAAGGCTCTATTATGACACGTACAGCTTGGAAGCATAAATACTACAGCACGGCAGCCATTTATAGCCAGTCTCCATTGGAGATGGAAGTGGGCAGGAATGTACTGGCCTATCTTCCCAAGACGCCACAGCAGCCGGACAAATTGTATGTTCGACAGAATGGCTGTTTTATTCAGCCCATAAGGGTGACTACCCACTACAGTTTTTTTTTTTCACTGCGAAATTCGTAGCAGTTTTTTTTCTGCAGGGGTCTATGGGAATTGTAATGTTAAAATCGAAATCACGCAAATTCGCAATTTACCGCGAAATCGCGATTTTAACATTACAAGTCCCATAGACTCCTGCAGAAAAAAAAACGCTGCGAATTTCGCAGTGAAAAAAAACTGTAGTGGGTAGTCATCCTAAGGGGGAAACGGCGGCCTACAAAATCTGATTGGTCGCTGCTGCCACCATTTATGAAAAGGTCGGCTCAGTTCTTCCATGGATAAGAATAAGGTAGGTACATAGGCAGGCAGGTAGGTTCAGTTTTTGTAGGTTGAGGAATGCTTATGGGCAAGGCCTTATGTCTGAACGCTGGCGCATGAAATGGCAGAGAGGCCCGGCCCTGTGCATTCACTGATTATTGCCGTCAGCTGCTGTCTGCTTTCAAGCATGAATCAGGGGCTTCACACTTATCAACTGGCTTTGATTGTGGGTCACGCAGGTTGGTTGCAATGCCCTAGTATTAACGATACCTGGAACACAAGCCAGTCCTCAGGATGCATTCTAACTCAAGAGCACGATCACGTTGTGCCTGACCAATGTTTCCATCTTGGGTAATAGCACAGTCCTAAGCGATATGGAGTGGAGTTGGCATATGAGCTGGTCTGTGGTTTTGCTTCCAACAGTTTCTACCGCACGCAGATGCTCGGTGGATACAATGTTGCGCGCTGGGGAAAACCCCAGGAATAATCCACAGCAGGCAGGCAAGCAAAGTATAAATAAGGGGGGGATTGGTTAGCTGCCTGCAACTCTTGCTTGTACCCGAATAAGGTTTTGCCTGCAACGCGGCCTTGTACTGCTTGAGACGACGTGACATTCATGCACAAGGCACAAGTGCTGGCAGGTTTCTGCGGGCACCCACAGTGCAGCGTTGCATTCTTGAAACCGTTGCTTGACCCTTTCCCTAAAATCAGGAAGATTCGCTTACACCTCTTATGGCTTATAATAGCCGTCTCCTGGGATAACAATAGCAATACTGAGAATAATGAAAATAAAACGCATCATAGGCTGAAGAAATTAAACGCTCGGCACGTCTTTTCTTCAGCCTTACATGACTATATATCTATATATGTATACATCCATATATTTGGGTAGAAATCCATAAAAATATATATCGATATATATGCATTTCTATATATTTATATAGATATTTATCTATACACAGAAACAGATAGATAGATAGATAGATAGATTGATAGAAAGACTGTATGCAATAACCCTGGATGTCTGACAGTTGAAGCAGACTGGTGATGTCATTAAGGCTCTATTATGACACGTACAGCTTGGAAGCATAAATACTACAGCACGGCAGCCATTTATAGCCAGTCTCCATTGGAGATGGAAGTGGGCAGGAATGTACTGGCCTATCTTCCCAAGACGCCACAGCAGCCGGACAAATTGTATGTTCGACAGAATGGCTGTTTTATTCAGCCCATAAGGGTGACTACCCACTACAGTTTTTTTTTTTCACTGCGAAATTCGTAGCAGTTTTTTTTCTGCAGGGGTCTATGGGAATTGTAATGTTAAAATCGAAATCACGCAAATTCGCAATTTACCGCGAAATCGCGATTTTAACATTACAAGTCCCATAGACTCCTGCAGAAAAAAAAACGCTGCGAATTTCGCAGTGAAAAAAAACTGTAGTGGGTAGTCATCCTAAGGGGGAAACGGCGGCCTACAAAATCTGATTGGTCGCTGCTGCCACCATTTATGAAAAGGTCGGCTCAGTTCTTCCATGGATAAGAATAAGGTAGGTACATAGGCAGGCAGGTAGGTTCAGTTTTTGTAGGTTGAGGAATGCTTATGGGCAAGGCCTTATGTCTGAACGCTGGCGCATGAAATGGCAGAGAGGCCCGGCCCTGTGCATTCACTGATTATTGCCGTCAGCTGCTGTCTGCTTTCAAGCATGAATCAGGGGCTTCACACTTATCAACTGGCTTTGATTGTGGGTCACGCAGGTTGGTTGCAATGCCCTAGTATAAACGATACCTGGAACACAAGCCAGTCCTCAGGATGCATTCTAACTCAAGAGCACGATCACGTTGTGCCTGACCAATGTTTCCATCTTGGGTAATAGCACAGTCCTAAGCGATATGGAGTGGAGTTGGCATATGAGCTGGTCTGTGGTTTTGCTTCCAACAGTTTCTACCGCACGCAGATGCTCGGTGGATACAATGTTGCGCGCTGGGGAAAACCCCAGGAATAATCCACAGCAGGCAGGCAAGCAAAGTATAAATAAGGGGGGGATTGGTTAGCTGCCTGCAACTCTTGCTTGTACCCGAATAAGGTTTTGCCTGCAACGCGGCCTTGTACTGCTTGAGGCGACGTGACATTCATGCACAAGGCACAAGTGCTGGCAGGTTTCTGCGGGCACCCACAGTGCAGCGTTGCATTCTTGAAACCGTTGCTTGACCCTTTCCCTAAAATCAGGAAGATTCGCTTACACCTCTTATGGCTTATAATAGCCGTCTCCTGGGATAACAATAGCAATACTGAGAATAATGAAAATAAAACGCATCATAGGCTGAAGAAATTAAACGCTCGGCACGTCTTTTCTTCAGCCTTACATGACTATATATCTATATATGTATACATCCATATATTTGGGTAGAAATCCATAAAAATATATATCGATATATATGCATTTCTATATATTTATATAGATATTTATCTATACACAGAAACAGATAGATAGATAGATAGATTGATAGAAAGACTGTATGCAATAACCCTGGATGTCTGACAGTTGAAGCAGACTGGTGATGTCATTAAGGCTCTATTATGACACGTACAGCTTGGAAGCATAAATACTACAGCACGGCAGCCATTTATAGCCAGTCTCCATTGGAGATGGAAGTGGGCAGGAATGTACTGGCCTATCTTCCCAAGACGCCACAGCAGCCGGACAAATTGTATGTTCGACAGAATGGCTGTTTTATTCAGCCCATAAGGGTGACTACCCACTACAGTTTTTTTTTTCACTGCGAAATTCGTAGCAGTTTTTTTTCTGCAGGGGTCTATGGGAATTGTAATGTTAAAATCGAAATCACGCAAATTCGCAATTTACCGCAAAATCGCGATTTTAACATTACAAGTCCCATAGACTCCTGCAGAAAAAAAAACGCTGCGAATTTCGCAGTGAAAAAAAACTGTAGTGGGTAGTCATCCTAAGGGGGAAACGGCGGCCTACAAAATCTGATTGGTCGCTGCTGCCACCATTTATGAAAAGGTCGGCTCAGTTCTTCCATGGATAAGAATAAGGTAGGTACATAGGCAGGCAGGTAGGTTCAGTTTTTGTAGGTTGAGGAATGCTTATGGGCAAGGCCTTATGTCTGAACGCTGGCGCATGAAATGGCAGAGAGGCCCGGCCCTGTGCATTCACTGATTATTGCCGTCAGCTGCTGTCTGCTTTCAAGCATGAATCAGGGGCTTCACACTTATCAACTGGCTTTGATTGTGGGTCACGCAGGTTGGTTGCAATGCCCTAGTATTAACGATACCTGGAACACAAGCCAGTCCTCAGGATGCATTCTAACTCAAGAGCACGATCACGTTGTGCCTGACCAATGTTTCCATCTTGGGTAATAGCACAGTCCTAAGCGATATGGAGTGGAGTTGGCATATGAGCTGGTCTGTGGTTTTGCTTCCAACAGTTTCTACCGCACGCAGATGCTCGGTGGATACAATGTTGCGCGCTGGGGAAAACCCCAGGAATAATCCACAGCAGGCAGGCAAGCAAAGTATAAATAAGGGGGGGATTGGTTAGCTGCCTGCAACTCTTGCTTGTACCCGAATAAGGTTTTGCCTGCAACGCGGCCTTGTACTGCTTGAGGCGACGTGACATTCATGCACAAGGCACAAGTGCTGGCAGGTTTCTGCGGGCACCCACAGTGCAGCGTTGCATTCTTGAAACCGTTGCTTGACCCTTTCCCTAAAATCAGGAAGATTCGCTTACACCTCTTATGGCTTATAATAGCCGTCTCCTGGGATAACAATAGCAATACTGAGAATAATGAAAATAAAACGCATCATAGGCTGAAGAAATTAAACGCTCGGCACGTCTTTTCTTCAGCCTTACATGACTATATATCTATATATGTATACATCCATATATTTGGGTAGAAATCCATAAAAATATATATCGATATATATGCATTTCTATATATTTATATAGATATTTATCTATACACAGAAACAGATAGATAGATAGATAGATTGATAGAAAGACTGTATGCAATAACCCTGGATGTCTGACAGTTGAAGCAGACTGGTGATGTCATTAAGGCTCTATTATGACACGTACAGCTTGGAAGCATAAATACTACAGCACGGCAGCCATTTATAGCCAGTCTCCATTGGAGATGGAAGTGGGCAGGAATGTACTGGCCTATCTTCCCAAGACGCCACAGCAGCCGGACAAATTGTATGTTCGACAGAATGGCTGTTTTATTCAGCCCATAAGGGTGACTACCCACTACAGTTTTTTTTTTTCACTGCGAAATTCGTAGCAGTTTTTTTTCTGCAGGGGTCTATGGGAATTGTAATGTTAAAATCGAAATCACGCAAATTCGCAATTTACCGCGAAATCGCGATTTTAACATTACAAGTCCCATAGACTCCTGCAGAAAAAAAAACGCTGCGAATTTCGCAGTGAAAAAAAACTGTAGTGGGTAGTCATCCTAAGGGGGAAACGGCGGCCTACAAAATCTGATTGGTCGCTGCTGCCACCATTTATGAAAAGGTCGGCTCAGTTCTTCCATGGATAAGAATAAGGTAGGTACATAGGCAGGCAGGTAGGTTCAGTTTTTGTAGGTTGAGGAATGCTTATGGGCAAGGCCTTATGTCTGAACGCTGGCGCATGAAATGGCAGAGAGGCCCGGCCCTGTGCATTCACTGATTATTGCCGTCAGCTGCTGTCTGCTTTCAAGCATGAATCAGGGGCTTCACACTTATCAACTGGCTTTGATTGTGGGTCACGCAGGTTGGTTGCAATGCCCTAGTATTAACGATACCTGGAACACAAGCCAGTCCTCAGGATGCATTCTAACTCAAGAGCACGATCACGTTGTGCCTGACCAATGTTTCCATCTTGGGTAATAGCACAGTCCTAAGCGATATGGAGTGGAGTTGGCATATGAGCTGGTCTGTGGTTTTGCTTCCAACAGTTTCTACCGCACGCAGATGCTCGGTGGATACAATGTTGCGCGCTGGGGAAAACCCCAGGAATAATCCACAGCAGGCAGGCAAGCAAAGTATAAATAAGGGGGGGATTGGTTAGCTGCCTGCAACTCTTGCTTGTACCCGAATAAGGTTTTGCCTGCAACGCGGCCTTGTACTGCTTGAGGCGACGTGACATTCATGCACAAGGCACAAGTGCTGGCAGGTTTCTGCGGGCACCCACAGTGCAGCGTTGCATTCTTGAAACCGTTGCTTGACCCTTTCCCTAAAATCAGGAAGATTCGCTTACACCTCTTATGGCTTATAATAGCCGTCTCCTGGGATAACAATAGCAATACTGAGAATAATGAAAATAAAACGCATCATAGGCTGAAGAAATTAAACGCTCGGCACGTCTTTTCTTCAGCCTTACATGACTATATATCTATATATGTATACATCCATATATTTGGGTAGAAATCCATAAAAATATATATCGATATATATGCATTTCTATATATTTATATAGATATTTATCTATACACAGAAACAGATAGATAGATAGATAGATTGATAGAAAGACTGTATGCAATAACCCTGGATGTCTGACAGTTGAAGCAGACTGGTGATGTCATTAAGGCTCTATTATGACACGTACAGCTTGGAAGCATAAATACTACAGCACGGCAGCCATTTATAGCCAGTCTCCATTGGAGATGGAAGTGGGCAGGAATGTACTGGCCTATCTTCCCAAGACGCCACAGCAGCCGGACAAATTGTATGTTCGACAGAATGGCTGTTTTATTCAGCCCATAAGGGTGACTACCCACTACAGTTTTTTTTTTCACTGCGAA
Organism: Eleutherodactylus coqui; assembly: GCF_035609145.1. Classification (NCBI taxonomy): domain Eukaryota; kingdom Metazoa; phylum Chordata; class Amphibia; order Anura; family Eleutherodactylidae; genus Eleutherodactylus; species Eleutherodactylus coqui. The sequence continues at coordinate 51,722 of NW_027102570.1, read as the reverse complement.
ATTCGTAGCAGTTTTTTTTCTGCAGGGGTCTATGGGAATTGTAATGTTAAAATCGAAATCACGCAAATTCGCAATTTACCGCAAAATCGCGATTTTAACATTACAAGTCCCATAGACTCCTGCAGAAAAAAAAACGCTGCGAATTTCGCAGTGAAAAAAAACTGTAGTGGGTAGTCATCCTAAGGGGGAAACGGCGGCCTACAAAATCTGATTGGTCGCTGCTGCCACCATTTATGAAAAGGTCGGCTCAGTTCTTCCATGGATAAGAATAAGGTAGGTACATAGGCAGGCAGGTAGGTTCAGTTTTTGTAGGTTGAGGAATGCTTATGGGCAAGGCCTTATGTCTGAACGCTGGCGCATGAAATGGCAGAGAGGCCCGGCCCTGTGCATTCACTGATTATTGCCGTCAGCTGCTGTCTGCTTTCAAGCATGAATCAGGGGCTTCACACTTATCAACTGGCTTTGATTGTGGGTCACGCAGGTTGGTTGCAATGCCCTAGTATTAACGATACCTGGAACACAAGCCAGTCCTCAGGATGCATTCTAACTCAAGAGCACGATCACGTTGTGCCTGACCAATGTTTCCATCTTGGGTAATAGCACAGTCCTAAGCGATATGGAGTGGAGTTGGCATATGAGCTGGTCTGTGGTTTTGCTTCCAACAGTTTCTACCGCACGCAGATGCTCGGTGGATACAATGTTGCGCGCTGGGGAAAACCCCAGGAATAATCCACAGCAGGCAGGCAAGCAAAGTATAAATAAGGGGGGGATTGGTTAGCTGCCTGCAACTCTTGCTTGTACCCGAATAAGGTTTTGCCTGCAACGCGGCCTTGTACTGCTTGAGGCGACGTGACATTCATGCACAAGGCACAAGTGCTGGCAGGTTTCTGCGGGCACCCACAGTGCAGCGTTGCATTCTTGAAACCGTTGCTTGACCCTTTCCCTAAAATCAGGAAGATTCGCTTACACCTCTTATGGCTTATAATAGCCGTCTCCTGGGATAACAATAGCAATACTGAGAATAATGAAAATAAAACGCATCATAGGCTGAAGAAATTAAACGCTCGGCACGTCTTTTCTTCAGCCTTACATGACTATATATCTATATATGTATACATCCATATATTTGGGTAGAAATCCATAAAAATATATATCGATATATATGCATTTCTATATATTTATATAGATATTTATCTATACACAGAAACAGATAGATAGATAGATAGATTGATAGAAAGACTGTATGCAATAACCCTGGATGTCTGACAGTTGAAGCAGACTGGTGATGTCATTAAGGCTCTATTATGACACGTACAGCTTGGAAGCATAAATACTACAGCACGGCAGCCATTTATAGCCAGTCTCCATTGGAGATGGAAGTGGGCAGGAATGTACTGGCCTATCTTCCCAAGACGCCACAGCAGCCGGACAAATTGTATGTTCGACAGAATGGCTGTTTTATTCAGCCCATAAGGGTGACTACCCACTACAGTTTTTTTTTTTCACTGCGAAATTCGTAGCAGTTTTTTTTCTGCAGGGGTCTATGGGAATTGTAATGTTAAAATCGAAATCACGCAAATTCGCAATTTACCGCGAAATCGCGATTTTAACATTACAAGTCCCATAGACTCCTGCAGAAAAAAAAACGCTGCGAATTTCGCAGTGAAAAAAAACTGTAGTGGGTAGTCATCCTAAGGGGGAAACGGCGGCCTACAAAATCTGATTGGTCGCTGCTGCCACCATTTATGAAAAGGTCGGCTCAGTTCTTCCATGGATAAGAATAAGGTAGGTACATAGGCAGGCAGGTAGGTTCAGTTTTTGTAGGTTGAGGAATGCTTATGGGCAAGGCCTTATGTCTGAACGCTGGCGCATGAAATGGCAGAGAGGCCCGGCCCTGTGCATTCACTGATTATTGCCGTCAGCTGCTGTCTGCTTTCAAGCATGAATCAGGGGCTTCACACTTATCAACTGGCTTTGATTGTGGGTCACGCAGGTTGGTTGCAATGCCCTAGTATTAACGATACCTGGAACACAAGCCAGTCCTCAGGATGCATTCTAACTCAAGAGCACGATCACGTTGTGCCTGACCAATGTTTCCATCTTGGGTAATAGCACAGTCCTAAGCGATATGGAGTGGAGTTGGCATATGAGCTGGTCTGTGGTTTTGCTTCCAACAGTTTCTACCGCACGCAGATGCTCGGTGGATACAATGTTGCGCGCTGGGGAAAACCCCAGGAATAATCCACAGCAGGCAGGCAAGCAAAGTATAAATAAGGGGGGGATTGGTTAGCTGCCTGCAACTCTTGCTTGTACCCGAATAAGGTTTTGCCTGCAACGCGGCCTTGTACTGCTTGAGGCGACGTGACATTCATGCACAAGGCACAAGTGCTGGCAGGTTTCTGCGGGCACCCACAGTGCAGCGTTGCATTCTTGAAACCGTTGCTTGACCCTTTCCCTAAAATCAGGAAGATTCGCTTACACCTCTTATGGCTTATAATAGCCGTCTCCTGGGATAACAATAGCAATACTGAGAATAATGAAAATAAAACGCATCATAGGCTGAAGAAATTAAACGCTCGGCACGTCTTTTCTTCAGCCTTACATGACTATATATCTATATATGTATACATCCATATATTTGGGTAGAAATCCATAAAAATATATATCGATATATATGCATTTCTATATATTTATATAGATATTTATCTATACACAGAAACAGATAGATAGATAGATAGATTGATAGAAAGACTGTATGCAATAACCCTGGATGTCTGACAGTTGAAGCAGACTGGTGATGTCATTAAGGCTCTATTATGACACGTACAGCTTGGAAGCATAAATACTACAGCACGGCAGCCATTTATAGCCAGTCTCCATTGGAGATGGAAGTGGGCAGGAATGTACTGGCCTATCTTCCCAAGACGCCACAGCAGCCGGACAAATTGTATGTTCGACAGAATGGCTGTTTTATTCAGCCCATAAGGGTGACTACCCACTACAGTTTTTTTTTTCACTGCGAAATTAGTAGCAGTTTTTTTTCTGCAGGGGTCTATGGGAATTGTAATGTTAAAATCGAAATCACGCAAATTCGCAATTTACCGCAAAATCGCGATTTTAACATTACAAGTCTCATAGACTCCTGCAGAAAAAAAAACGCTGCGAATTACGCAGTGAAAAAAAACTGTAGTGGGTAGTCATCCTAAGGGGGAAACGGCGGCCTACAAAATCTGATTGGTCGCTGCTGCCACCATTTATGAAAAGGTCGGCTCAGTTCTTCCATGGATAAGAATAAGGTAGGTACATAGGCAGGCAGGTAGGTTCAGTTTTTGTAGGTTGAGGAATGCTTATGGGCAAGGCCTTATGTCTGAACGCTGGCGCATGAAATGGCAGAGAGGCCCGGCCCTGTGCATTCACTGATTATTGCCGTCAGCTGCTGTCTGCTTTCAAGCATGAATCAGGGGCTTCACACTTATCAACTGGCTTTGATTGTGGGTCACGCAGGTTGGTTGCAATGCCCTAGTATTAACGATACCTGGAACACAAGCCAGTCCTCAGGATGCATTCTAACTCAAGAGCACGATCACGTTGTGCCTGACCAATGTTTCCATCTTGGGTAATAGCACAGTCCTAAGCGATATGGAGTGGAGTTGGCATATGAGCTGGTCTGTGGTTTTGCTTCCAACAGTTTCTACCGCACGCAGATGCTCGGTGGATACAATGTTGCGCGCTGGGGAAAACCCCAGGAATAATCCACAGCAGGCAGGCAAGCAAAGTATAAATAAGGGGGGGATTGGTTAGCTGCCTGCAACTCTTGCTTGTACCCGAATAAGGTTTTGCCTGCAACGCGGCCTTGTACTGCTTGAGACGACGTGACATTCATGCACAAGGCACAAGTGCTGGCAGGTTTCTGCGGGCACCCACAGTGCAGCGTTGCATTCTTGAAACCGTTGCTTGACCCTTTCCCTAAAATCAGGAAGATTCGCTTACACCTCTTATGGCTTATAATAGCCGTCTCCTGGGATAACAATAGCAATACTGAGAATAATGAAAATAAAACGCATCATAGGCTGAAGAAATTAAACGCTCGGCACGTCTTTTCTTCAGCCTTACATGACTATATATCTATATATGTATACATCCATATATTTGGGTAGAAATCCATAAAAATATATATCGATATATATGCATTTCTATATATTTATATAGATATTTATCTATACACAGAAACAGATAGATAGATAGATAGATTGATAGAAAGACTGTATGCAATAACCCTGGATGTCTGACAGTTGAAGCAGACTGGTGATGTCATTAAGGCTCTATTATGACACGTACAGCTTGGAAGCATAAATACTACAGCACGGCAGCCATTTATAGCCAGTCTCCATTGGAGATGGAAGTGGGCAGGAATGTACTGGCCTATCTTCCCAAGACGCCACAGCAGCCGGACAAATTGTATGTTCGACAGAATGGCTGTTTTATTCAGCCCATAAGGGTGACTACCCACTACAGTTTTTTTTTTTCACTGCGAAATTCGTAGCAGTTTTTTTTCTGCAGGGGTCTATGGGAATTGTAATGTTAAAATCGAAATCACGCAAATTCGCAATTTACCGCGAAATCGCGATTTTAACATTACAAGTCCCATAGACTCCTGCAGAAAAAAAAACGCTGCGAATTTCGCAGTGAAAAAAAACTGTAGTGGGTAGTCATCCTAAGGGGGAAACGGCGGCCTACAAAATCTGATTGGTCGCTGCTGCCACCATTTATGAAAAGGTCGGCTCAGTTCTTCCATGGATAAGAATAAGGTAGGTACATAGGCAGGCAGGTAGGTTCAGTTTTTGTAGGTTGAGGAATGCTTATGGGCAAGGCCTTATGTCTGAACGCTGGCGCATGAAATGGCAGAGAGGCCCGGCCCTGTGCATTCACTGATTATTGCCGTCAGCTGCTGTCTGCTTTCAAGCATGAATCAGGGGCTTCACACTTATCAACTGGCTTTGATTGTGGGTCACGCAGGTTGGTTGCAATGCCCTAGTATTAACGATACCTGGAACACAAGCCAGTCCTCAGGATGCATTCTAACTCAAGAGCACGATCACGTTGTGCCTGACCAATGTTTCCATCTTGGGTAATAGCACAGTCCTAAGCGATATGGAGTGGAGTTGGCATATGAGCTGGTCTGTGGTTTTGCTTCCAACAGTTTCTACCGCACGCAGATGCTCGGTGGATACAATGTTGCGCGCTGGGGAAAACCCCAGGAATAATCCACAGCAGGCAGGCAAGCAAAGTATAAATAAGGGGGGGATTGGTTAGCTGCCTGCAACTCTTGCTTGTACCCGAATAAGGTTTTGCCTGCAACGCGGCCTTGTACTGCTTGAGACGACGTGACATTCATGCACAAGGCACAAGTGCTGGCAGGTTTCTGCGGGCACCCACAGTGCAGCGTTGCATTCTTGAAACCGTTGCTTGACCCTTTCCCTAAAATCAGGAAGATTCGCTTACACCTCTTATGGCTTATAATAGCCGTCTCCTGGGATAACAATAGCAATACTGAGAATAATGAAAATAAAACGCATCATAGGCTGAAGAAATTAAACGCTCGGCACGTCTTTTCTTCAGCCTTACATGACTATATATCTATATATGTATACATCCATATATTTGGGTAGAAATCCATAAAAATATATATCGATATATATGCATTTCTATATATTTATATAGATATTTATCTATACACAGAAACAGATAGATAGATAGATAGATTGATAGAAAGACTGTATGCAATAACCCTGGATGTCTGACAGTTGAAGCAGACTGGTGATGTCATTAAGGCTCTATTATGACACGTACAGCTTGGAAGCATAAATACTACAGCACGGCAGCCATTTATAGCCAGTCTCCATTGGAGATGGAAGTGGGCAGGAATGTACTGGCCTATCTTCCCAAGACGCCACAGCAGCCGGACAAATTGTATGTTCGACAGAATGGCTGTTTTATTCAGCCCATAAGGGTGACTACCCACTACAGTTTTTTTTTTCACTGCGAAATTAGTAGCAGTTTTTTTTCTGCAGGGGTCTATGGGAATTGTAATGTTAAAATCGAAATCACGCAAATTCGCAATTTACCGCAAAATCGCGATTTTAACATTACAAGTCTCATAGACTCCTGCAGAAAAAAAAACGCTGCGAATTACGCAGTGAAAAAAAACTGTAGTGGGTAGTCATCCTAAGGGGGAAACGGCGGCCTACAAAATCTGATTGGTCGCTGCTGCCACCATTTATGAAAAGGTCGGCTCAGTTCTTCCATGGATAAGAATAAGGTAGGTACATAGGCAGGCAGGTAGGTTCAGTTTTTGTAGGTTGAGGAATGCTTATGGGCAAGGCCTTATGTCTGAACGCTGGCGCATGAAATGGCAGAGAGGCCCGGCCCTGTGCATTCACTGATTATTGCCGTCAGCTGCTGTCTGCTTTCAAGCATGAATCAGGGGCTTCACACTTATCAACTGGCTTTGATTGTGGGTCACGCAGGTTGGTTGCAATGCCCTAGTATTAACGATACCTGGAACACAAGCCAGTCCTCAGGATGCATTCTAACTCAAGAGCACGATCACGTTGTGCCTGACCAATGTTTCCATCTTGGGTAATAGCACAGTCCTAAGCGATATGGAGTGGAGTTGGCATATGAGCTGGTCTGTGGTTTTGCTTCCAACAGTTTCTACCGCACGCAGATGCTCGGTGGATACAATGTTGCGCGCTGGGGAAAACCCCAGGAATAATCCACAGCAGGCAGGCAAGCAAAGTATAAATAAGGGGGGGATTGGTTAGCTGCCTGCAACTCTTGCTTGTACCCGAATAAGGTTTTGCCTGCAACGCGGCCTTGTACTGCTTGAGACGACGTGACATTCATGCACAAGGCACAAGTGCTGGCAGGTTTCTGCGGGCACCCACAGTGCAGCGTTGCATTCTTGAAACCGTTGCTTGACCCTTTCCCTAAAATCAGGAAGATTCGCTTACACCTCTTATGGCTTATAATAGCCGTCTCCTGGGATAACAATAGCAATACTGAGAATAATGAAAATAAAACGCATCATAGGCTGAAGAAATTAAACGCTCGGCACGTCTTTTCTTCAGCCTTACATGACTATATATCTATATATGTATACATCCATATATTTGGGTAGAAATCCATAAAAATATATATCGATATATATGCATTTCTATATATTTATATAGATATTTATCTATACACAGAAACAGATAGATAGATAGATAGATTGATAGAAAGACTGTATGCAATAACCCTGGATGTCTGACAGTTGAAGCAGACTGGTGATGTCATTAAGGCTCTATTATGACACGTACAGCTTGGAAGCATAAATACTACAGCACGGCAGCCATTTATAGCCAGTCTCCATTGGAGATGGAAGTGGGCAGGAATGTACTGGCCTATCTTCCCAAGACGCCACAGCAGCCGGACAAATTGTATGTTCGACAGAATGGCTGTTTTATTCAGCCCATAAGGGTGACTACCCACTACAGTTTTTTTTTTTCACTGCGAAATTCGTAGCAGTTTTTTTTCTGCAGGGGTCTATGGGAATTGTAATGTTAAAATCGAAATCACGCAAATTCGCAATTTACCGCGAAATCGCGATTTTAACATTACAAGTCCCATAGACTCCTGCAGAAAAAAAAACGCTGCGAATTTCGCAGTGAAAAAAAACTGTAGTGGGTAGTCATCCTAAGGGGGAAACGGCGGCCTACAAAATCTGATTGGTCGCTGCTGCCACCATTTATGAAAAGGTCGGCTCAGTTCTTCCATGGATAAGAATAAGGTAGGTACATAGGCAGGCAGGTAGGTTCAGTTTTTGTAGGTTGAGGAATGCTTATGGGCAAGGCCTTATGTCTGAACGCTGGCGCATGAAATGGCAGAGAGGCCCGGCCCTGTGCATTCACTGATTATTGCCGTCAGCTGCTGTCTGCTTTCAAGCATGAATCAGGGGCTTCACACTTATCAACTGGCTTTGATTGTGGGTCACGCAGGTTGGTTGCAATGCCCTAGTATTAACGATACCTGGAACACAAGCCAGTCCTCAGGATGCATTCTAACTCAAGAGCACGATCACGTTGTGCCTGACCAATGTTTCCATCTTGGGTAATAGCACAGTCCTAAGCGATATGGAGTGGAGTTGGCATATGAGCTGGTCTGTGGTTTTGCTTCCAACAGTTTCTACCGCACGCAGATGCTCGGTGGATACAATGTTGCGCGCTGGGGAAAACCCCAGGAATAATCCACAGCAGGCAGGCAAGCAAAGTATAAATAAGGGGGGGATTGGTTAGCTGCCTGCAACTCTTGCTTGTACCCGAATAAGGTTTTGCCTGCAACGCGGCCTTGTACTGCTTGAGACGACGTGACATTCATGCACAAGGCACAAGTGCTGGCAGGTTTCTGCGGGCACCCACAGTGCAGCGTTGCATTCTTGAAACCGTTGCTTGACCCTTTCCCTAAAATCAGGAAGATTCGCTTACACCTCTTATGGCTTATAATAGCCGTCTCCTGGGATAACAATAGCAATACTGAGAATAATGAAAATAAAACGCATCATAGGCTGAAGAAATTAAACGCTCGGCACGTCTTTTCTTCAGCCTTACATGACTATATATCTATATATGTATACATCCATATATTTGGGTAGAAATCCATAAAAATATATATCGATATATATGCATTTCTATATATTTATATAGATATTTATCTATACACAGAAACAGATAGATAGATAGATAGATTGATAGAAAGACTGTATGCAATAACCCTGGATGTCTGACAGTTGAAGCAGACTGGTGATGTCATTAAGGCTCTATTATGACACGTACAGCTTGGAAGCATAAATACTACAGCACGGCAGCCATTTATAGCCAGTCTCCATTGGAGATGGAAGTGGGCAGGAATGTACTGGCCTATCTTCCCAAGACGCCACAGCAGCCGGACAAATTGTATGTTCGACAGAATGGCTGTTTTATTCAGCCCATAAGGGTGACTACCCACTACAGTTTTTTTTTTTCACTGCGAAATTCGTAGCAGTTTTTTTTCTGCAGGGGTCTATGGGAATTGTAATGTTAAAATCGAAATCACGCAAATTCGCAATTTACCGCGAAATCGCGATTTTAACATTACAAGTCCCATAGACTCCTGCAGAAAAAAAAACGCTGCGAATTTCGCAGTGAAAAAAAACTGTAGTGGGTAGTCATCCTAAGGGGGAAACGGCGGCCTACAAAATCTGATTGGTCGCTGCTGCCACCATTTATGAAAAGGTCGGCTCAGTTCTTCCATGGATAAGAATAAGGTAGGTACATAGGCAGGCAGGTAGGTTCAGTTTTTGTAGGTTGAGGAATGCTTATGGGCAAGGCCTTATGTCTGAACGCTGGCGCATGAAATGGCAGAGAGGCCCGGCCCTGTGCATTCACTGATTATTGCCGTCAGCTGCTGTCTGCTTTCAAGCATGAATCAGGGGCTTCACACTTATCAACTGGCTTTGATTGTGGGTCACGCAGGTTGGTTGCAATGCCCTAGTATTAACGATACCTGGAACACAAGCCAGTCCTCAGGATGCATTCTAACTCAAGAGCACGATCACGTTGTGCCTGACCAATGTTTCCATCTTGGGTAATAGCACAGTCCTAAGCGATATGGAGTGGAGTTGGCATATGAGCTGGTCTGTGGTTTTGCTTCCAACAGTTTCTACCGCACGCAGATGCTCGGTGGATACAATGTTGCGCGCTGGGGAAAACCCCAGGAATAATCCACAGCAGGCAGGCAAGCAAAGTATAAATAAGGGGGGGATTGGTTAGCTGCCTGCAACTCTTGCTTGTACCCGAATAAGGTTTTGCCTGCAACGCGGCCTTGTACTGCTTGAGGCGACGTGACATTCATGCACAAGGCACAAGTGCTGGCAGGTTTCTGCGGGCACCCACAGTGCAGCGTTGCATTCTTGAAACCGTTGCTTGACCCTTTCCCTAAAATCAGGAAGATTCGCTTACACCTCTTATGGCTTATAATAGCCGTCTCCTGGGATAACAATAGCAATACTGAGAATAATGAAAATAAAACGCATCATAGGCTGAAGAAATTAAACGCTCGGCACGTCTTTTCTTCAGCCTTACATGACTATATATCTATATATGTATACATCCATATATTTGGGTAGAAATCCATAAAAATATATATCGATATATATGCATTTCTATATATTTATATAGATATTTATCTATACACAGAAACAGATAGATAGATAGATAGATAGATTGATAGAAAGACTGTATGCAATAACCCTGGATGTCTGACAGTTGAAGCAGACTGGTGATGTCATTAAGGCTCTATTATGACACGTACAGCTTGGAAGCATAAATACTACAGCACGGCAGCCATTTATAGCCAGTCTCCATTGGAGATGGAAGTGGGCAGGAATGTACTGGCCTATCTTCCCAAGACGCCACAGCAGCCGGACAAATTGTATGTTCGACAGAATGGCTGTTTTATTCAGCCCATAAGGGTGACTACCCACTACAGTTTTTTTTTTTCACTGCGAAATTCGTAGCAGTTTTTTTTCTGCAGGGGTCTATGGGAATTGTAATGTTAAAATCGAAATCACGCAAATTCGCAATTTACCGCAAAATCGCGATTTTAACATTACAAGTCCCATAGACTCCTGCAGAAAAAAAAACGCTGCGAATTTCGCAGTGAAAAAAAACTGTAGTGGGTAGTCATCCTAAGGGGGAAACGGCGGCCTACAAAATCTGATTGGTCGCTGCTGCCACCATTTATGAAAAGGTCGGCTCAGTTCTTCCATGGATAAGAATAAGGTAGGTACATAGGCAGGCAGGTAGGTTCAGTTTTTGTAGGTTGAGGAATGCTTATGGGCAAGGCCTTATGTCTGAACGCTGGCGCATGAAATGGCAGAGAGGCCCGGCCCTGTGCATTCACTGATTATTGCCGTCAGCTGCTGTCTGCTTTCAAGCATGAATCAGGGGCTTCACACTTATCAACTGGCTTTGATTGTGGGTCACGCAGGTTGGTTGCAATGCCCTAGTATAAACGATACCTGGAACACAAGCCAGTCCTCAGGATGCATTCTAACTCAAGAGCACGATCACGTTGTGCCTGACCAATGTTTCCATCTTGGGTAATAGCACAGTCCTAAGCGATATGGAGTGGAGTTGGCATATGAGCTGGTCTGTGGTTTTGCTTCCAACAGTTTCTACCGCACGCAGATGCTCGGTGGATACAATGTTGCGCGCTGGGGAAAACCCCAGGAATAATCCACAGCAGGCAGGCAAGCAAAGTATAAATAAGGGGGGGATTGGTTAGCTGCCTGCAACTCTTGCTTGTACCCGAATAAGGTTTTGCCTGCAACGCGGCCTTGTACTGCTTGAGACGACGTGACATTCATGCACAAGGCACAAGTGCTGGCAGGTTTCTGCGGGCACCCACAGTGCAGCGTTGCATTCTTGAAACCGTTGCTTGACCCTTTCCCTAAAATCAGGAAGATTCGCTTACACCTCTTATGGCTTATAATAGCCGTCTCCTGGGATAACAATAGCAATACTGAGAATAATGAAAATAAAACGCATCATAGGCTGAAGAAATTAAACGCTCGGCACGTCTTTTCTTCAGCCTTACATGACTATATATCTATATATGTATACATCCATATATTTGGGTAGAAATCCATAAAAATATATATCGATATATATGCATTTCTATATATTTATATAGATATTTATCTATACACAGAAACAGATAGATAGATAGATAGATTGATAGAAAGACTGTATGCAATAACCCTGGATGTCTGACAGTTGAAGCAGACTGGTGATGTCATTAAGGCTCTATTATGACACGTACAGCTTGGAAGCATAAATACTACAGCACGGCAGCCATTTATAGCCAGTCTCCATTGGAGATGGAAGTGGGCAGGAATGTACTGGCCTATCTTCCCAAGACGCCACAGCAGCCGGACAAATTGTATGTTCGACAGAATGGCTGTTTTATTCAGCCCATAAGGGTGACTACCCACTACAGTTTTTTTTTTTCACTGCGAAATTCGTAGCAGTTTTTTTTCTGCAGGGGTCTATGGGAATTGTAATGTTAAAATCGAAATCACGCAAATTCGCAATTTACCGCGAAATCGCGATTTTAACATTACAAGTCCCATAGACTCCTGCAGAAAAAAAAACGCTGCGAATTTCGCAGTGAAAAAAAACTGTAGTGGGTAGTCATCCTAAGGGGGAAACGGCGGCCTACAAAATCTGATTGGTCGCTGCTGCCACCATTTATGAAAAGGTCGGCTCAGTTCTTCCATGGATAAGAATAAGGTAGGTACATAGGCAGGCAGGTAGGTTCAGTTTTTGTAGGTTGAGGAATGCTTATGGGCAAGGCCTTATGTCTGAACGCTGGCGCATGAAATGGCAGAGAGGCCCGGCCCTGTGCATTCACTGATTATTGCCGTCAGCTGCTGTCTGCTTTCAAGCATGAATCAGGGGCTTCACACTTATCAACTGGCTTTGATTGTGGGTCACGCAGGTTGGTTGCAATGCCCTAGTATTAACGATACCTGGAACACAAGCCAGTCCTCAGGATGCATTCTAACTCAAGAGCACGATCACGTTGTGCCTGACCAATGTTTCCATCTTGGGTAATAGCACAGTCCTAAGCGATATGGAGTGGAGTTGGCATATGAGCTGGTCTGTGGTTTTGCTTCCAACAGTTTCTACCGCACGCAGATGCTCGGTGGATACAATGTTGCGCGCTGGGGAAAACCCCAGGAATAATCCACAGCAGGCAGGCAAGCAAAGTATAAATAAGGGGGGGATTGGTTAGCTGCCTGCAACTCTTGCTTGTACCCGAATAAGGTTTTGCCTGCAACGCGGCCTTGTACTGCTTGAGGCGACGTGACATTCATGCACAAGGCACAAGTGCTGGCAGGTTTCTGCGGGCACCCACAGTGCAGCGTTGCATTCTTGAAACCGTTGCTTGACCCTTTCCCTAAAATCAGGAAGATTCGCTTACACCTCTTATGGCTTATAATAGCCGTCTCCTGGGATAACAATAGCAATACTGAGAATAATGAAAATAAAACGCATCATAGGCTGAAGAAATTAAACGCTCGGCACGTCTTTTCTTCAGCCTTACATGACTATATATCTATATATGTATACATCCATATATTTGGGTAGAAATCCATAAAAATATATATCGATATATATGCATTTCTATATATTTATATAGATATTTATCTATACACAGAAACAGATAGATAGATAGATAGATTGATAGAAAGACTGTATGCAATAACCCTGGATGTCTGACAGTTGAAGCAGACTGGTGATGTCATTAAGGCTCTATTATGACACGTACAGCTTGGAAGCATAAATACTACAGCACGGCAGCCATTTATAGCCAGTCTCCATTGGAGATGGAAGTGGGCAGGAATGTACTGGCCTATCTTCCCAAGACGCCACAGCAGCCGGACAAATTGTATGTTCGACAGAATGGCTGTTTTATTCAGCCCATAAGGGTGACTACCCACTACAGTTTTTTTTTTTCACTGCGAAATTCGTAGCAGTTTTTTTTCTGCAGGGGTCTATGGGAATTGTAATGTTAAAATCGAAATCACGCAAATTCGCAATTTACCGCGAAATCGCGATTTTAACATTACAAGTCCCATAGACTCCTGCAGAAAAAAAAACGCTGCGAATTTCGCAGTGAAAAAAAACTGTAGTGGGTAGTCATCCTAAGGGGGAAACGGCGGCCTACAAAATCTGATTGGTCGCTGCTGCCACCATTTATGAAAAGGTCGGCTCAGTTCTTCCATGGATAAGAATAAGGTAGGTACATAGGCAGGCAGGTAGGTTCAGTTTTTGTAGGTTGAGGAATGCTTATGGGCAAGGCCTTATGTCTGAACGCTGGCGCATGAAATGGCAGAGAGGCCCGGCCCTGTGCATTCACTGATTATTGCCGTCAGCTGCTGTCTGCTTTCAAGCATGAATCAGGGGCTTCACACTTATCAACTGGCTTTGATTGTGGGTCACGCAGGTTGGTTGCAATGCCCTAGTATTAACGATACCTGGAACACAAGCCAGTCCTCAGGATGCATTCTAACTCAAGAGCACGATCACGTTGTGCCTGACCAATGTTTCCATCTTGGGTAATAGCACAGTCCTAAGCGATATGGAGTGGAGTTGGCATATGAGCTGGTCTGTGGTTTTGCTTCCAACAGTTTCTACCGCACGCAGATGCTCGGTGGATACAATGTTGCGCGCTGGGGAAAACCCCAGGAATAATCCACAGCAGGCAGGCAAGCAAAGTATAAATAAGGGGGGGATTGGTTAGCTGCCTGCAACTCTTGCTTGTACCCGAATAAGGTTTTGCCTGCAACGCGGCCTTGTACTGCTTGAGACGACGTGACATTCATGCACAAGGCACAAGTGCTGGCAGGTTTCTGCGGGCACCCACAGTGCAGCGTTGCATTCTTGAAACCGTTGCTTGACCCTTTCCCTAAAATCAGGAAGATTCGCTTACACCTCTTATGGCTTATAATAGCCGTCTCCTGGGATAACAATAGCAATACTGAGAATAATGAAAATAAAACGCATCATAGGCTGAAGAAATTAAACGCTCGGCACGTCTTTTCTTCAGCCTTACATGACTATATATCTATATATGTATACATCCATATATTTGGGTAGAAATCCATAAAAATATATATCGATATATATGCATTTCTATATATTTATATAGATATTTATCTATACACAGAAACAGATAGATAGATAGATAGATTGATAGAAAGACTGTATGCAATAACCCTGGATGTCTGACAGTTGAAGCAGACTGGTGATGTCATTAAGGCTCTATTATGACACGTACAGCTTGGAAGCATAAATACTACAGCACGGCAGCCATTTATAGCCAGTCTCCATTGGAGATGGAAGTGGGCAGGAATGTACTGGCCTATCTTCCCAAGACGCCACAGCAGCCGGACAAATTGTATGTTCGACAGAATGGCTGTTTTATTCAGCCCATAAGGGTGACTACCCACTACAGTTTTTTTTTTTCACTGCGAAATTCGTAGCAGTTTTTTTTCTGCAGGGGTCTATGGGAATTGTAATGTTAAAATCGAAATCACGCAAATTCGCAATTTACCGCGAAATCGCGATTTTAACATTACAAGTCCCATAGACTCCTGCAGAAAAAAAAACGCTGCGAATTTCGCAGTGAAAAAAAACTGTAGTGGGTAGTCATCCTAAGGGGGAAACGGCGGCCTACAAAATCTGATTGGTCGCTGCTGCCACCATTTATGAAAAGGTCGGCTCAGTTCTTCCATGGATAAGAATAAGGTAGGTACATAGGCAGGCAGGTAGGTTCAGTTTTTGTAGGTTGAGGAATGCTTATGGGCAAGGCCTTATGTCTGAACACTGGCGCATGAAATGGCAGAGAGGCCCGGCCCTGTGCATTCACTGATTATTGCCGTCAGCTGCTGTCTGCTTTCAAGCATGAATCAGGGGCTTCACACTTATCAACTGGCTTTGATTGTGGGTCACGCAGGTTGGTTGCAATGCCCTAGTATTAACGATACCTGGAACACAAGCCAGTCCTCAGGATGCATTCTAACTCAAGAGCACGATCACGTTGTGCCTGACCAATGTTTCCATCTTGGGTAATAGCACAGTCCTAAGCGATATGGAGTGGAGTTGGCATATGAGCTGGTCTGTGGTTTTGCTTCCAACAGTTTCTACCGCACGCAGATGCTCGGTGGATACAATGTTGCGCGCTGGGGAAAACCCCAGGAATAATCCACAGCAGGCAGGCAAGCAAAGTATAAATAAGGGGGGGATTGGTTAGCTGCCTGCAACTCTTGCTTGTACCCGAATAAGGTTTTGCCTGCAACGCGGCCTTGTACTGCTTGAGGCGACGTGACATTCATGCACAAGGCACAAGTGCTGGCAGGTTTCTGCGGGCACCCACAGTGCAGCGTTGCATTCTTGAAACCGTTGCTTGACCCTTTCCCTAAAATCAGGAAGATTCGCTTACACCTCTTATGGCTTATAATAGCCGTCTCCTGGGATAACAATAGCAATACTGAGAATAATGAAAATAAAACGCATCATAGGCTGAAGAAATTAAACGCTCGGCACGTCTTTTCTTCAGCCTTACATGACTATATATCTATATATGTATACATCCATATATTTGGGTAGAAATCCATAAAAATATATATCGATATATATGCATTTCTATATATTTATATAGATATTTATCTATACACAGAAACAGATAGATAGATAGATAGATAGATAGATAGATAGATAGATAGATAGATAGAAAGACTGTATGCAATAACCCTGGATGTCTGACAGTTGAAGCAGACTGGTGATGTCATTAAGGCTCTATTATGACACGTACAGCTTGGAAGCATAAATACTACAGCACGGCAGCCATTTATAGCCAGTCTCCATTGGAGATGGAAGTGGGCAGGAATGTACTGGCCTATCTTCCCAAGACGCCACAGCAGCCGGACAAATTGTATGTTCGACAGAATGGCTGTTTTATTCAGCCCATAAGGGTGACTACCCACTACAGTTTTTTTTTTCACTGCGAAATTCGTAGCAGTTTTTTTTCTGCAGGGGTCTATGGGAATTGTAATGTTAAAATCGAAATCACGCAAATTCGCAATTTACCGCGAAATCGCGATTTTAACATTACAAGTCCCATAGACTCCTGCAGAAAAAAAAACGCTGCGAATTTCGCAGTGAAAAAAAACTGTAGTGGGTAGTCATCCTAAGGGGGAAACGGCGGCCTACAAAATCTGATTGGTCGCTGCTGCCACCATTTATGAAAAGGTCGGCTCAGTTCTTCCATGGATAAGAATAAGGTAGGTACATAGGCAGGCAGGTAGGTTCAGTTTTTGTAGGTTGAGGAATGCTTATGGGCAAGGCCTTATGTCTGAACGCTGGCGCATGAAATGGCAGAGAGGCCCGGCCCTGTGCATTCACTGATTATTGCCGTCAGCTGCTGTCTGCTTTCAAGCATGAATCAGGGGCTTCACACTTATCAACTGGCTTTGATTGTGGGTCACGCAGGTTGGTTGCAATGCCCTAGTATAAACGATACCTGGAACACAAGCCAGTCCTCAGGATGCATTCTAACTCAAGAGCACGATCACGTTGTGCCTGACCAATGTTTCCATCTTGGGTAATAGCACAGTCCTAAGCGATATGGAGTGGAGTTGGCATATGAGCTGGTCTGTGGTTTTGCTTCCAACAGTTTCTACCGCACGCAGATGCTCGGTGGATACAATGTTGCGCGCTGGGGAAAACCCCAGGAATAATCCACAGCAGGCAGGCAAGCAAAGTATAAATAAGGGGGGGATTGGTTAGCTGCCTGCAACTCTTGCTTGTACCCGAATAAGGTTTTGCCTGCAACGCGGCCTTGTACTGCTTGAGGCGACGTGACATTCATGCACAAGGCACAAGTGCTGGCAGGTTTCTGCGGGCACCCACAGTGCAGCGTTGCATTCTTGAAACCGTTGCTTGACCCTTTCCCTAAAATCAGGAAGATTCGCTTACACCTCTTATGGCTTATAATAGCCGTCTCCTGGGATAACAATAGCAATACTGAGAATAATGAAAATAAAACGCATCATAGGCTGAAGAAATTAAACGCTCGGCACGTCTTTTCTTCAGCCTTACATGACTATATATCTATATATGTATACATCCATATATTTGGGTAGAAATCCATAAAAATATATATCGATATATATGCATTTCTATATATTTATATAGATATTTATCTATACACAGAAACAGATAGATAGATAGATAGATTGATAGAAAGACTGTATGCAATAACCCTGGATGTCTGACAGTTGAAGCAGACTGGTGATGTCATTAAGGCTCTATTATGACACGTACAGCTTGGAAGCATAAATACTACAGCACGGCAGCCATTTATAGCCAGTCTCCATTGGAGATGGAAGTGGGCAGGAATGTACTGGCCTATCTTCCCAAGACGCCACAGCAGCCGGACAAATTGTATGTTCGACAGAATGGCTGTTTTATTCAGCCCATAAGGGTGACTACCCACTACAGTTTTTTTTTTCACTGCGAAATTCGTAGCAGTTTTTTTTCTGCAGGGGTCTATGGGAATTGTAATGTTAAAATCGAAATCACGCAAATTCGCAATTTACCGCGAAATCGCGATTTTAACATTACAAGTCCCATAGACTCCTGCAGAAAAAAAAACGCTGCGAATTTCGCAGTGAAAAAAAACTGTAGTGGGTAGTCATCCTAAGGGGGAAACGGCGGCCTACAAAATCTGATTGGTCGCTGCTGCCACCATTTATGAAAAGGTCGGCTCAGTTCTTCCATGGATAAGAATAAGGTAGGTACATAGGCAGGCAGGTAGGTTCAGTTTTTGTAGGTTGAGGAATGCTTATGGGCAAGGCCTTATGTCTGAACGCTGGCGCATGAAATGGCAGAGAGGCCCGGCCCTGTGCATTCACTGATTATTGCCGTCAGCTGCTGTCTGCTTTCAAGCATGAATCAGGGGCTTCACACTTATCAACTGGCTTTGATTGTGGGTCACGCAGGTTGGTTGCAATGCCCTAGTATAAACGATACCTGGAACACAAGCCAGTCCTCAGGATGCATTCTAACTCAAGAGCACGATCACGTTGTGCCTGACCAATGTTTCCATCTTGGGTAATAGCACAGTCCTAAGCGATATGGAGTGGAGTTGGCATATGAGCTGGTCTGTGGTTTTGCTTCCAACAGTTTCTACCGCACGCAGATGCTCGGTGGATACAATGTTGCGCGCTGGGGAAAACCCCAGGAATAATCCACAGCAGGCAGGCAAGCAAAGTATAAATAAGGGGGGGATTGGTTAGCTGCCTGCAACTCTTGCTTGTACCCGAATAAGGTTTTGCCTGCAACGCGGCCTTGTACTGCTTGAGGCGACGTGACATTCATGCACAAGGCACAAGTGCTGGCAGGTTTCTGCGGGCACCCACAGTGCAGCGTTGCATTCTTGAAACCGTTGCTTGACCCTTTCCCTAAAATCAGGAAGATTCGCTTACACCTCTTATGGCTTATAATAGCCGTCTCCTGGGATAACAATAGCAATACTGAGAATAATGAAAATAAAACGCATCATAGGCTGAAGAAATTAAACGCTCGGCACGTCTTTTCTTCAGCCTTACATGACTATATATCTATATATGTATACATCCATATATTTGGGTAGAAATCCATAAAAATATATATCGATATATATGCATTTCTATATATTTATATAGATATTTATCTATACACAGAAACAGATAGATAGATAGATAGATTGATAGAAAGACTGTATGCAATAACCCTGGATGTCTGACAGTTGAAGCAGACTGGTGATGTCATTAAGGCTCTATTATGACACGTACAGCTTGGAAGCATAAATACTACAGCACGGCAGCCATTTATAGCCAGTCTCCATTGGAGATGGAAGTGGGCAGGAATGTACTGGCCTATCTTCCCAAGACGCCACAGCAGCCGGACAAATTGTATGTTCGACAGAATGGCTGTTTTATTCAGCCCATAAGGGTGACTACCCACTACAGTTTTTTTTTTCACTGCGAAATTCGTAGCAGTTTTTTTTCTGCAGGGGTCTATGGGAATTGTAATGTTAAAATCGAAATCACGCAAATTCGCAATTTACCGCGAAATCGCGATTTTAACATTACAAGTCCCATAGACTCCTGCAGAAAAAAAAAACGCTGCGAATTTCGCAGTGAAAAAAAACTGTAGTGGGTAGTCATTCTAAGGGGGAAACGGCGGCCTACAAAATCTGATTGGTCGCTGCTGCCACCATTTATGAAAAGGTCGGCTCAGTTCTTCCATGGATAAGAATAAGGTAGGTACATAGGCAGGCAGGTAGGTTCAGTTTTTGTAGGTTGAGGAATGCTTATGGGCAAGGCCTTATGTCTGAACGCTGGCGCATGAAATGGCAGAGAGGCCCGGCCCTGTGCATTCACTGATTATTGCCGTCAGCTGCTGTCTGCTTTCAAGCATGAATCAGGGGCTTCACACTTATCAACTGGCTTTGATTGTGGGTCACGCAGGTTGGTTGCAATGCCCTAGTATAAACGATACCTGGAACACAAGCCAGTCCTCAGGATGCATTCTAACTCAAGAGCACGATCACGTTGTGCCTGACCAATGTTTCCATCTTGGGTAATAGCACAGTCCTAAGCGATATGGAGTGGAGTTGGCATATGAGCTGGTCTGTGGTTTTGCTTCCAACAGTTTCTACCGCACGCAGATGCTCGGTGGATACAATGTTGCGCGCTGGGGAAAACCCCAGGAATAATCCACAGCAGGCAGGCAAGCAAAGTATAAATAAGGGGGGGATTGGTTAGCTGCCTGCAACTCTTGCTTGTACCCGAATAAGGTTTTGCCTGCAACGCGGCCTTGTACTGCTTGAGACGACGTGACATTCATGCACAAGGCACAAGTGCTGGCAGGTTTCTGCGGGCACCCACAGTGCAGCGTTGCATTCTTGAAACCGTTGCTTGACCCTTTCCCTAAAATCAGGAAGATTCGCTTACACCTCTTATGGCTTATAATAGCCGTCTCCTGGGATAACAATAGCAATACTGAGAATAATGAAAATAAAACGCATCATAGGCTGAAGAAATTAAACGCTCGGCACGTCTTTTCTTCAGCCTTACATGACTATATATCTATATATGTATACATCCATATATTTGGGTAGAAATCCATAAAAATATATATCGATATATATGCATTTCTATATATTTATATAGATATTTATCTATACACAGAAACAGATAGATAGATAGATAGATAGATAGATAGATAGATAGATAGATAGATAGATAGATAGATTGATAGAAAGACTGTATGCAATAACCCTGGATGTCTGACAGTTGAAGCAGACTGGTGATGTCATTAAGGCTCTATTATGACACGTACAGCTTGGAAGCATAAATACTACAGCACGGCAGCCATTTATAGCCAGTCTCCATTGGAGATGGAAGTGGGCAGGAATGTACTGGCCTATCTTCCCAAGACGCCACAGCAGCCGGACAAATTGTATGTTCGACAGAATGGCTGTTTTATTCAGCCCATAAGGGTGACTACCCACTACAGTTTTTTTTTTTCACTGCGAAATTCGTAGCAGTTTTTTTTCTGCAGGGGTCTATGGGAATTGTAATGTTAAAATCGAAATCACGCAAATTCGCAATTTACCGCGAAATCGCGATTTTAACATTACAAGTCCCATAGACTCCTGCAGAAAAAAAAACGCTGCGAATTTCGCAGTGAAAAAAAACTGTAGTGGGTAGTCATCCTAAGGGGGAAACGGCGGCCTACAAAATCTGATTGGTCGCTGCTGCCACCATTTATGAAAAGGTCGGCTCAGTTCTTCCATGGATAAGAATAAGGTAGGTACATAGGCAGGCAGGTAGGTTCAGTTTTTGTAGGTTGAGGAATGCTTATGGGCAAGGCCTTATGTCTGAACGCTGGCGCATGAAATGGCAGAGAGGCCCGGCCCTGTGCATTCACTGATTATTGCCGTCAGCTGCTGTCTGCTTTCAAGCATGAATCAGGGGCTTCACACTTATCAACTGGCTTTGATTGTGGGTCACGCAGGTTGGTTGCAATGCCCTAGTATAAACGATACCTGGAACACAAGCCAGTCCTCAGGATGCATTCTAACTCAAGAGCACGATCACGTTGTGCCTGACCAATGTTTCCATCTTGGGTAATAGCACAGTCCTAAGCGATATGGAGTGGAGTTGGCATATGAGCTGGTCTGTGGTTTTGCTTCCAACAGTTTCTACCGCACGCAGATGCTCGGTGGATACAATGTTGCGCGCTGGGGAAAACCCCAGGAATAATCCACAGCAGGCAGGCAAGCAAAGTATAAATAAGGGGGGGATTGGTTAGCTGCCTGCAACTCTTGCTTGTACCCGAATAAGGTTTTGCCTGCAACGCGGCCTTGTACTGCTTGAGACGACGTGACATTCATGCACAAGGCACAAGTGCTGGCAGGTTTCTGCGGGCACCCACAGTGCAGCGTTGCATTCTTGAAACCGTTGCTTGACCCTTTCCCTAAAATCAGGAAGATTCGCTTACACCTCTTATGGCTTATAATAGCCGTCTCCTGGGATAACAATAGCAATACTGAGAATAATGAAAATAAAACGCATCATAGGCTGAAGAAATTAAACGCTCGGCACGTCTTTTCTTCAGCCTTACATGACTATATATCTATATATGTATACATCCATATATTTGGGTAGAAATCCATAAAAATATATATCGATATATATGCATTTCTATATATTTATATAGATATTTATCTATACACAGAAACAGATAGATAGATAGATAGATTGATAGAAAGACTGTATGCAATAACCCTGGATGTCTGACAGTTGAAGCAGACTGGTGATGTCATTAAGGCTCTATTATGACACGTACAGCTTGGAAGCATAAATACTACAGCACGGCAGCCATTTATAGCCAGTCTCCATTGGAGATGGAAGTGGGCAGGAATGTACTGGCCTATCTTCCCAAGACGCCACAGCAGCCGGACAAATTGTATGTTCGACAGAATGGCTGTTTTATTCAGCCCATAAGGGTGACTACCCACTACAGTTTTTTTTTTTCACTGCGAAATTCGTAGCAGTTTTTTTTCTGCAGGGGTCTATGGGAATTGTAATGTTAAAATCGAAATCACGCAAATTCGCAATTTACCGCGAAATCGCGATTTTAACATTACAAGTCCCATAGACTCCTGCAGAAAAAAAAACGCTGCGAATTTCGCAGTGAAAAAAAACTGTAGTGGGTAGTCATCCTAAGGGGGAAACGGCGGCCTACAAAATCTGATTGGTCGCTGCTGCCACCATTTATGAAAAGGTCGGCTCAGTTCTTCCATGGATAAGAATAAGGTAGGTACATAGGCAGGCAGGTAGGTTCAGTTTTTGTAGGTTGAGGAATGCTTATGGGCAAGGCCTTATGTCTGAACGCTGGCGCATGAAATGGCAGAGAGGCCCGGCCCTGTGCATTCACTGATTATTGCCGTCAGCTGCTGTCTGCTTTCAAGCATGAATCAGGGGCTTCACACTTATCAACTGGCTTTGATTGTGGGTCACGCAGGTTGGTTGCAATGCCCTAGTATTAACGATACCTGGAACACAAGCCAGTCCTCAGGATGCATTCTAACTCAAGAGCACGATCACGTTGTGCCTGACCAATGTTTCCATCTTGGGTAATAGCACAGTCCTAAGCGATATGGAGTGGAGTTGGCATATGAGCTGGTCTGTGGTTTTGCTTCCAACAGTTTCTACCGCACGCAGATGCTCGGTGGATACAATGTTGCGCGCTGGGGAAAACCCCAGGAATAATCCACAGCAGGCAGGCAAGCAAAGTATAAATAAGGGGGGGATTGGTTAGCTGCCTGCAACTCTTGCTTGTACCCGAATAAGGTTTTGCCTGCAACGCGGCCTTGTACTGCTTGAGGCGACGTGACATTCATGCACAAGGCACAAGTGCTGGCAGGTTTCTGCGGGCACCCACAGTGCAGCGTTGCATTCTTGAAACCGTTGCTTGACCCTTTCCCTAAAATCAGGAAGATTCGCTTACACCTCTTATGGCTTATAATAGCCGTCTCCTGGGATAACAATAGCAATACTGAGAATAATGAAAATAAAACGCATCATAGGCTGAAGAAATTAAACGCTCGGCACGTCTTTTCTTCAGCCTTACATGACTATATATCTATATATGTATACATCCATATATTTGGGTAGAAATCCATAAAAATATATATCGATATATATGCATTTCTATATATTTATATAGATATTTATCTATACACAGAAACAGATAGATAGATAGATAGATTGATAGAAAGACTGTATGCAATAACCCTGGATGTCTGACAGTTGAAGCAGACTGGTGATGTCATTAAGGCTCTATTATGACACGTACAGCTTGGAAGCATAAATACTACAGCACGGCAGCCATTTATAGCCAGTCTCCATTGGAGATGGAAGTGGGCAGGAATGTACTGGCCTATCTTCCCAAGACGCCACAGCAGCCGGACAAATTGTATGTTCGACAGAATGGCTGTTTTATTCAGCCCATAAGGGTGACTACCCACTACAGTTTTTTTTTTCACTGCGAAATTCGTAGCAGTTTTTTTTCTGCAGGGGTCTATGGGAATTGTAATGTTAAAATCGAAATCACGCAAATTCGCAATTTACCGCGAAATCGCGATTTTAACATTACAAGTCCCATAGACTCCTGCAGAAAAAAAAACGCTGCGAATTTCGCAGTGAAAAAAAACTGTAGTGGGTAGTCATTCTAAGGGGGAAACGGCGGCCTACAAAATCTGATTGGTCGCTGCTGCCACCATTTATGAAAAGGTCGGCTCAGTTCTTCCATGGATAAGAATAAGGTAGGTACATAGGCAGGCAGGTAGGTTCAGTTTTTGTAGGTTGAGGAATGCTTATGGGCAAGGCCTTATGTCTGAACGCTGGCGCATGAAATGGCAGAGAGGCCCGGCCCTGTGCATTCACTGATTATTGCCGTCAGCTGCTGTCTGCTTTCAAGCATGAATCAGGGGCTTCACACTTATCAACTGGCTTTGATTGTGGGTCACGCAGGTTGGTTGCAATGCCCTAGTATAAACGATACCTGGAACACAAGCCAGTCCTCAGGATGCATTCTAACTCAAGAGCACGATCACGTTGTGCCTGACCAATGTTTCCATCTTGGGTAATAGCACAGTCCTAAGCGATATGGAGTGGAGTTGGCATATGAGCTGGTCTGTGGTTTTGCTTCCAACAGTTTCTACCGCACGCAGATGCTCGGTGGATACAATGTTGCGCGCTGGGGAAAACCCCAGGAATAATCCACAGCAGGCAGGCAAGCAAAGTATAAATAAGGGGGGGATTGGTTAGCTGCCTGCAACTCTTGCTTGTACCCGAATAAGGTTTTGCCTGCAACGCGGCCTTGTACTGCTTGAGACGACGTGACATTCATGCACAAGGCACAAGTGCTGGCAGGTTTCTGCGGGCACCCACAGTGCAGCGTTGCATTCTTGAAACCGTTGCTTGACCCTTTCCCTAAAATCAGGAAGATTCGCTTACACCTCTTATGGCTTATAATAGCCGTCTCCTGGGATAACAATAGCAATACTGAGAATAATGAAAATAAAACGCATCATAGGCTGAAGAAATTAAACGCTCGGCACGTCTTTTCTTCAGCCTTACATGACTATATATCTATATATGTATACATCCATATATTTGGGTAGAAATCCATAAAAATATATATCGATATATATGCATTTCTATATATTTATATAGATATTTATCTATACACAGAAACAGATAGATAGATAGATAGATAGATAGATAGATTGATAGAAAGACTGTATGCAATAACCCTGGATGTCTGACAGTTGAAGCAGACTGGTGATGTCATTAAGGCTCTATTATGACACGTACAGCTTGGAAGCATAAATACTACAGCACGGCAGCCATTTATAGCCAGTCTCCATTGGAGATGGAAGTGGGCAGGAATGTACTGGCCTATCTTCCCAAGACGCCACAGCAGCCGGACAAATTGTATGTTCGACAGAATGGCTGTTTTATTCAGCCCATAAGGGTGACTACCCACTACAGTTTTTTTTTTTCACTGCGAAATTCGTAGCAGTTTTTTTTCTGCAGGGGTCTATGGGAATTGTAATGTTAAAATCGAAATCACGCAAATTCGCAATTTACCGCGAAATCGCGATTTTAACATTACAAGTCCCATAGACTCCTGCAGAAAAAAAAACGCTGCGAATTTCGCAGTGAAAAAAAACTGTAGTGGGTAGTCATCCTAAGGGGGAAACGGCGGCCTACAAAATCTGATTGGTCGCTGCTGCCACCATTTATGAAAAGGTCGGCTCAGTTCTTCCATGGATAAGAATAAGGTAGGTACATAGGCAGGCAGGTAGGTTCAGTTTTTGTAGGTTGAGGAATGCTTATGGGCAAGGCCTTATGTCTGAACGCTGGCGCATGAAATGGCAGAGAGGCCCGGCCCTGTGCATTCACTGATTATTGCCGTCAGCTGCTGTCTGCTTTCAAGCATGAATCAGGGGCTTCACACTTATCAACTGGCTTTGATTGTGGGTCACGCAGGTTGGTTGCAATGCCCTAGTATAAACGATACCTGGAACACAAGCCAGTCCTCAGGATGCATTCTAACTCAAGAGCACGATCACGTTGTGCCTGACCAATGTTTCCATCTTGGGTAATAGCACAGTCCTAAGCGATATGGAGTGGAGTTGGCATATGAGCTGGTCTGTGGTTTTGCTTCCAACAGTTTCTACCGCACGCAGATGCTCGGTGGATACAATGTTGCGCGCTGGGGAAAACCCCAGGAATAATCCACAGCAGGCAGGCAAGCAAAGTATAAATAAGGGGGGGATTGGTTAGCTGCCTGCAACTCTTGCTTGTACCCGAATAAGGTTTTGCCTGCAACGCGGCCTTGTACTGCTTGAGACGACGTGACATTCATGCACAAGGCACAAGTGCTGGCAGGTTTCTGCGGGCACCCACAGTGCAGCGTTGCATTCTTGAAACCGTTGCTTGACCCTTTCCCTAAAATCAGGAAGATTCGCTTACACCTCTTATGGCTTATAATAGCCGTCTCCTGGGATAACAATAGCAATACTGAGAATAATGAAAATAAAACGCATCATAGGCTGAAGAAATTAAACGCTCGGCACGTCTTTTCTTCAGCCTTACATGACTATATATCTATATATGTATACATCCATATATTTGGGTAGAAATCCATAAAAATATATATCGATATATATGCATTTCTATATATTTATATAGATATTTATCTATACACAGAAACAGATAGATAGATAGATAGATTGATAGAAAGACTGTATGCAATAACCCTGGATGTCTGACAGTTGAAGCAGACTGGTGATGTCATTAAGGCTCTATTATGACACGTACAGCTTGGAAGCATAAATACTACAGCACGGCAGCCATTTATAGCCAGTCTCCATTGGAGATGGAAGTGGGCAGGAATGTACTGGCCTATCTTCCCAAGACGCCACAGCAGCCGGACAAATTGTATGTTCGACAGAATGGCTGTTTTATTCAGCCCATAAGGGTGACTACCCACTACAGTTTTTTTTTTTCACTGCGAAATTCGTAGCAGTTTTTTTTCTGCAGGGGTCTATGGGAATTGTAATGTTAAAATCGAAATCACGCAAATTCGCAATTTACCGCGAAATCGCGATTTTAACATTACAAGTCCCATAGACTCCTGCAGAAAAAAAAACGCTGCGAATTTCGCAGTGAAAAAAAACTGTAGTGGGTAGTCATCCTAAGGGGGAAACGGCGGCCTACAAAATCTGATTGGTCGCTGCTGCCACCATTTATGAAAAGGTCGGCTCAGTTCTTCCATGGATAAGAATAAGGTAGGTACATAGGCAGGCAGGTAGGTTCAGTTTTTGTAGGTTGAGGAATGCTTATGGGCAAGGCCTTATGTCTGAACGCTGGCGCATGAAATGGCAGAGAGGCCCGGCCCTGTGCATTCACTGATTATTGCCGTCAGCTGCTGTCTGCTTTCAAGCATGAATCAGGGGCTTCACACTTATCAACTGGCTTTGATTGTGGGTCACGCAGGTTGGTTGCAATGCCCTAGTATTAACGATACCTGGAACACAAGCCAGTCCTCAGGATGCATTCTAACTCAAGAGCACGATCACGTTGTGCCTGACCAATGTTTCCATCTTGGGTAATAGCACAGTCCTAAGCGATATGGAGTGGAGTTGGCATATGAGCTGGTCTGTGGTTTTGCTTCCAACAGTTTCTACCAGCACGCAGATGCTCGGTGGATACAATGTTGCGCGCTGGGGAAAACCCCAGGAATAATCCACAGCAGGCAGGCAAGCAAAGTATAAATAAGGGGGGGATTGGTTAGCTGCCTGCAACTCTTGCTTGTACCCGAATAAGGTTTTGCCTGCAACGCGGCCTTGTACTGCTTGAGGCGACGTGACATTCATGCACAAGGCACAAGTGCTGGCAGGTTTCTGCGGGCACCCACAGTGCAGCGTTGCATTCTTGAAACCGTTGCTTGACCCTTTCCCTAAAATCAGGAAGATTCGCTTACACCTCTTATGGCTTATAATAGCCGTCTCCTGGGATAACAATAGCAATACTGAGAATAATGAAAATAAAACGCATCATAGGCTGAAGAAATTAAACGCTCGGCACGTCTTTTCTTCAGCCTTACATGACTATATATCTATATATGTATACATCCATATATTTGGGTAGAAATCCATAAAAATATATATCGATATATATGCATTTCTATATATTTATATAGATATTTATCTATACACAGAAACAGATAGATAGATAGATAGATAGATAGATAGATAGATTGATAGAAAGACTGTATGCAATAACCCTGGATGTCTGACAGTTGAAGCAGACTGGTGATGTCATTAAGGCTCTATTATGACACGTACAGCTTGGAAGCATAAATACTACAGCACGGCAGCCATTTATAGCCAGTCTCCATTGGAGATGGAAGTGGGCAGGAATGTACTGGCCTATCTTCCCAAGACGCCACAGCAGCCGGACAAATTGTATGTTCGACAGAATGGCTGTTTTATTCAGCCCATAAGGGTGACTACCCACTACAGTTTTTTTTTTTCACT
This sequence comes from Eleutherodactylus coqui, assembly GCF_035609145.1. Lineage (NCBI taxonomy): Eukaryota > Metazoa > Chordata > Amphibia > Anura > Eleutherodactylidae > Eleutherodactylus > Eleutherodactylus coqui. The sequence continues at coordinate 22,907 of NW_027102570.1, read as the reverse complement.
GCGAAATTCGTAGCAGTTTTTTTTCTGCAGGGGTCTATGGGAATTGTAATGTTAAAATCGAAATCACGCAAATTCGCAATTTACCGCGAAATCGCGATTTTAACATTACAAGTCCCATAGACTCCTGCAGAAAAAAAAAACGCTGCGAATTTCGCAGTGAAAAAAAACTGTAGTGGGTAGTCATCCTAAGGGGGAAACGGCGGCCTACAAAATCTGATTGGTCGCTGCTGCCACCATTTATGAAAAGGTCGGCTCAGTTCTTCCATGGATAAGAATAAGGTAGGTACATAGGCAGGCAGGTAGGTTCAGTTTTTGTAGGTTGAGGAATGCTTATGGGCAAGGCCTTATGTCTGAACGCTGGCGCATGAAATGGCAGAGAGGCCCGGCCCTGTGCATTCACTGATTATTGCCGTCAGCTGCTGTCTGCTTTCAAGCATGAATCAGGGGCTTCACACTTATCAACTGGCTTTGATTGTGGGTCACGCAGGTTGGTTGCAATGCCCTAGTATAAACGATACCTGGAACACAAGCCAGTCCTCAGGATGCATTCTAACTCAAGAGCACGATCACGTTGTGCCTGACCAATGTTTCCATCTTGGGTAATAGCACAGTCCTAAGCGATATGGAGTGGAGTTGGCATATGAGCTGGTCTGTGGTTTTGCTTCCAACAGTTTCTACCGCACGCAGATGCTCGGTGGATACAATGTTGCGCGCTGGGGAAAACCCCAGGAATAATCCACAGCAGGCAGGCAAGCAAAGTATAAATAAGGGGGGGATTGGTTAGCTGCCTGCAACTCTTGCTTGTACCCGAATAAGGTTTTGCCTGCAACGCGGCCTTGTACTGCTTGAGGCGACGTGACATTCATGCACAAGGCACAAGTGCTGGCAGGTTTCTGCGGGCACCCACAGTGCAGCGTTGCATTCTTGAAACCGTTGCTTGACCCTTTCCCTAAAATCAGGAAGATTCGCTTACACCTCTTATGGCTTATAATAGCCGTCTCCTGGGATAACAATAGCAATACTGAGAATAATGAAAATAAAACGCATCATAGGCTGAAGAAATTAAACGCTCGGCACGTCTTTTCTTCAGCCTTACATGACTATATATCTATATATGTATACATCCATATATTTGGGTAGAAATCCATAAAAATATATATCGATATATATGCATTTCTATATATTTATATAGATATTTATCTATACACAGAAACAGATAGATAGATAGATAGATTGATAGAAAGACTGTATGCAATAACCCTGGATGTCTGACAGTTGAAGCAGACTGGTGATGTCATTAAGGCTCTATTATGACACGTACAGCTTGGAAGCATAAATACTACAGCACGGCAGCCATTTATAGCCAGTCTCCATTGGAGATGGAAGTGGGCAGGAATGTACTGGCCTATCTTCCCAAGACGCCACAGCAGCCGGACAAATTGTATGTTCGACAGAATGGCTGTTTTATTCAGCCCATAAGGGTGACTACCCACTACAGTTTTTTTTTTTCACTGCGAAATTCGTAGCAGTTTTTTTTCTGCAGGGGTCTATGGGAATTGTAATGTTAAAATCGAAATCACGCAAATTCGCAATTTACCGCGAAATCGCGATTTTAACATTACAAGTCCCATAGACTCCTGCAGAAAAAAAAACGCTGCGAATTTCGCAGTGAAAAAAAACTGTAGTGGGTAGTCATCCTAAGGGGGAAACGGCGGCCTACAAAATCTGATTGGTCGCTGCTGCCACCATTTATGAAAAGGTCGGCTCAGTTCTTCCATGGATAAGAATAAGGTAGGTACATAGGCAGGCAGGTAGGTTCAGTTTTTGTAGGTTGAGGAATGCTTATGGGCAAGGCCTTATGTCTGAACGCTGGCGCATGAAATGGCAGAGAGGCCCGGCCCTGTGCATTCACTGATTATTGCCGTCAGCTGCTGTCTGCTTTCAAGCATGAATCAGGGGCTTCACACTTATCAACTGGCTTTGATTGTGGGTCACGCAGGTTGGTTGCAATGCCCTAGTATAAACGATACCTGGAACACAAGCCAGTCCTCAGGATGCATTCTAACTCAAGAGCACGATCACGTTGTGCCTGACCAATGTTTCCATCTTGGGTAATAGCACAGTCCTAAGCGATATGGAGTGGAGTTGGCATATGAGCTGGTCTGTGGTTTTGCTTCCAACAGTTTCTACCGCACGCAGATGCTCGGTGGATACAATGTTGCGCGCTGGGGAAAACCCCAGGAATAATCCACAGCAGGCAGGCAAGCAAAGTATAAATAAGGGGGGGATTGGTTAGCTGCCTGCAACTCTTGCTTGTACCCGAATAAGGTTTTGCCTGCAACGCGGCCTTGTACTGCTTGAGGCGACGTGACATTCATGCACAAGGCACAAGTGCTGGCAGGTTTCTGCGGGCACCCACAGTGCAGCGTTGCATTCTTGAAACCGTTGCTTGACCCTTTCCCTAAAATCAGGAAGATTCGCTTACACCTCTTATGGCTTATAATAGCCGTCTCCTGGGATAACAATAGCAATACTGAGAATAATGAAAATAAAACGCATCATAGGCTGAAGAAATTAAACGCTCGGCACGTCTTTTCTTCAGCCTTACATGACTATATATCTATATATGTATACATCCATATATTTGGGTAGAAATCCATAAAAATATATATCGATATATATGCATTTCTATATATTTATATAGATATTTATCTATACACAGAAACAGATAGATAGATAGATAGATAGATAGATAGATTGATAGAAAGACTGTATGCAATAACCCTGGATGTCTGACAGTTGAAGCAGACTGGTGATGTCATTAAGGCTCTATTATGACACGTACAGCTTGGAAGCATAAATACTACAGCACGGCAGCCATTTATAGCCAGTCTCCATTGGAGATGGAAGTGGGCAGGAATGTACTGGCCTATCTTCCCAAGACGCCACAGCAGCCGGACAAATTGTATGTTCGACAGAATGGCTGTTTTATTCAGCCCATAAGGGTGACTACCCACTACAGTTTTTTTTTTTCACTGCGAAATTCGTAGCAGTTTTTTTTCTGCAGGGGTCTATGGGAATTGTAATGTTAAAATCGAAATCACGCAAATTCGCAATTTACCGCGAAATCGCGATTTTAACATTACAAGTCCCATAGACTCCTGCAGAAAAAAAAACGCTGCGAATTTCGCAGTGAAAAAAAACTGTAGTGGGTAGTCATCCTAAGGGGGAAACGGCGGCCTACAAAATCTGATTGGTCGCTGCTGCCACCATTTATGAAAAGGTCGGCTCAGTTCTTCCATGGATAAGAATAAGGTAGGTACATAGGCAGGCAGGTAGGTTCAGTTTTTGTAGGTTGAGGAATGCTTATGGGCAAGGCCTTATGTCTGAACGCTGGCGCATGAAATGGCAGAGAGGCCCGGCCCTGTGCATTCACTGATTATTGCCGTCAGCTGCTGTCTGCTTTCAAGCATGAATCAGGGGCTTCACACTTATCAACTGGCTTTGATTGTGGGTCACGCAGGTTGGTTGCAATGCCCTAGTATAAACGATACCTGGAACACAAGCCAGTCCTCAGGATGCATTCTAACTCAAGAGCACGATCACGTTGTGCCTGACCAATGTTTCCATCTTGGGTAATAGCACAGTCCTAAGCGATATGGAGTGGAGTTGGCATATGAGCTGGTCTGTGGTTTTGCTTCCAACAGTTTCTACCGCACGCAGATGCTCGGTGGATACAATGTTGCGCGCTGGGGAAAACCCCAGGAATAATCCACAGCAGGCAGGCAAGCAAAGTATAAATAAGGGGGGGATTGGTTAGCTGCCTGCAACTCTTGCTTGTACCCGAATAAGGTTTTGCCTGCAACGCGGCCTTGTACTGCTTGAGGCGACGTGACATTCATGCACAAGGCACAAGTGCTGGCAGGTTTCTGCGGGCACCCACAGTGCAGCGTTGCATTCTTGAAACCGTTGCTTGACCCTTTCCCTAAAATCAGGAAGATTCGCTTACACCTCTTATGGCTTATAATAGCCGTCTCCTGGGATAACAATAGCAATACTGAGAATAATGAAAATAAAACGCATCATAGGCTGAAGAAATTAAACGCTCGGCACGTCTTTTCTTCAGCCTTACATGACTATATATCTATATATGTATACATCCATATATTTGGGTAGAAATCCATAAAAATATATATCGATATATATGCATTTCTATATATTTTATAGATATTTATCTATACACAGAAACAGATAGATAGATAGATAGATAGATTGATAGAAAGACTGTATGCAATAACCCTGGATGTCTGACAGTTGAAGCAGACTGGTGATGTCATTAAGGCTCTATTATGACACGTACAGCTTGGAAGCATAAATACTACAGCACGGCAGCCATTTATAGCCAGTCTCCATTGGAGATGGAAGTGGGCAGGAATGTACTGGCCTATCTTCCCAAGACGCCACAGCAGCCGGACAAATTGTATGTTCGACAGAATGGCTGTTTTATTCAGCCCATAAGGGTGACTACCCACTACAGTTTTTTTTTTTCACTGCGAAATTCGTAGCAGTTTTTTTTCTGCAGGGGTCTATGGGAATTGTAATGTTAAAATCGAAATCACGCAAATTCGCAATTTACCGCGAAATCGCGATTTTAACATTACAAGTCCCATAGACTCCTGCAGAAAAAAAAACGCTGCGAATTTCGCAGTGAAAAAAAACTGTAGTGGGTAGTCATCCTAAGGGGGAAACGGCGGCCTACAAAATCTGATTGGTCGCTGCTGCCACCATTTATGAAAAGGTCGGCTCAGTTCTTCCATGGATAAGAATAAGGTAGGTACATAGGCAGGCAGGTAGGTTCAGTTTTTGTAGGTTGAGGAATGCTTATGGGCAAGGCCTTATGTCTGAACGCTGGCGCATGAAATGGCAGAGAGGCCCGGCCCTGTGCATTCACTGATTATTGCCGTCAGCTGCTGTCTGCTTTCAAGCATGAATCAGGGGCTTCACACTTATCAACTGGCTTTGATTGTGGGTCACGCAGGTTGGTTGCAATGCCCTAGTATAAACGATACCTGGAACACAAGCCAGTCCTCAGGATGCATTCTAACTCAAGAGCACGATCACGTTGTGCCTGACCAATGTTTCCATCTTGGGTAATAGCACAGTCCTAAGCGATATGGAGTGGAGTTGGCATATGAGCTGGTCTGTGGTTTTGCTTCCAACAGTTTCTACCGCACGCAGATGCTCGGTGGATACAATGTTGCGCGCTGGGGAAAACCCCAGGAATAATCCACAGCAGGCAGGCAAGCAAAGTATAAATAAGGGGGGGATTGGTTAGCTGCCTGCAACTCTTGCTTGTACCCGAATAAGGTTTTGCCTGCAACGCGGCCTTGTACTGCTTGAGGCGACGTGACATTCATGCACAAGGCACAAGTGCTGGCAGGTTTCTGCGGGCACCCACAGTGCAGCGTTGCATTCTTGAAACCGTTGCTTGACCCTTTCCCTAAAATCAGGAAGATTCGCTTACACCTCTTATGGCTTATAATAGCCGTCTCCTGGGATAACAATAGCAATACTGAGAATAATGAAAATAAAACGCATCATAGGCTGAAGAAATTAAACGCTCGGCACGTCTTTTCTTCAGCCTTACATGACTATATATCTATATATGTATACATCCATATATTTGGGTAGAAATCCATAAAAATATATATCGATATATATGCATTTCTATATATTTATATAGATATTTATCTATACACAGAAACAGATAGATAGATAGATAGATTGATAGAAAGACTGTATGCAATAACCCTGGATGTCTGACAGTTGAAGCAGACTGGTGATGTCATTAAGGCTCTATTATGACACGTACAGCTTGGAAGCATAAATACTACAGCACGGCAGCCATTTATAGCCAGTCTCCATTGGAGATGGAAGTGGGCAGGAATGTACTGGCCTATCTTCCCAAGACGCCACAGCAGCCGGACAAATTGTATGTTCGACAGAATGGCTGTTTTATTCAGCCCATAAGGGTGACTACCCACTACAGTTTTTTTTTTCACTGCGAAATTCGTAGCAGTTTTTTTTCTGCAGGGGTCTATGGGAATTGTAATGTTAAAATCGAAATCACGCAAATTCGCAATTTACCGCGAAATCGCGATTTTAACATTACAAGTCCCATAGACTCCTGCAGAAAAAAAAACGCTGCGAATTTCGCAGTGAAAAAAAACTGTAGTGGGTAGTCATCCTAAGGGGGAAACGGCGGCCTACAAAATCTGATTGGTCGCTGCTGCCACCATTTATGAAAAGGTCGGCTCAGTTCTTCCATGGATAAGAATAAGGTAGGTACATAGGCAGGCAGGTAGGTTCAGTTTTTGTAGGTTGAGGAATGCTTATGGGCAAGGCCTTATGTCTGAACGCTGGCGCATGAAATGGCAGAGAGGCCCGGCCCTGTGCATTCACTGATTATTGCCGTCAGCTGCTGTCTGCTTTCAAGCATGAATCAGGGGCTTCACACTTATCAACTGGCTTTGATTGTGGGTCACGCAGGTTGGTTGCAATGCCCTAGTATAAACGATACCTGGAACACAAGCCAGTCCTCAGGATGCATTCTAACTCAAGAGCACGATCACGTTGTGCCTGACCAATGTTTCCATCTTGGGTAATAGCACAGTCCTAAGCGATATGGAGTGGAGTTGGCATATGAGCTGGTCTGTGGTTTTGCTTCCAACAGTTTCTACCGCACGCAGATGCTCGGTGGATACAATGTTGCGCGCTGGGGAAAACCCCAGGAATAATCCACAGCAGGCAGGCAAGCAAAGTATAAATAAGGGGGGGATTGGTTAGCTGCCTGCAACTCTTGCTTGTACCCGAATAAGGTTTTGCCTGCAACGCGGCCTTGTACTGCTTGAGGCGACGTGACATTCATGCACAAGGCACAAGTGCTGGCAGGTTTCTGCGGGCACCCACAGTGCAGCGTTGCATTCTTGAAACCGTTGCTTGACCCTTTCCCTAAAATCAGGAAGATTCGCTTACACCTCTTATGGCTTATAATAGCCGTCTCCTGGGATAACAATAGCAATACTGAGAATAATGAAAATAAAACGCATCATAGGCTGAAGAAATTAAACGCTCGGCACGTCTTTTCTTCAGCCTTACATGACTATATATCTATATATGTATACATCCATATATTTGGGTAGAAATCCATAAAAATATATATCGATATATATGCATTTCTATATATTTATATAGATATTTATCTATACACAGAAACAGATAGATAGATAGATAGATAGATAGATAGATTGATAGAAAGACTGTATGCAATAACCCTGGATGTCTGACAGTTGAAGCAGACTGGTGATGTCATTAAGGCTCTATTATGACACGTACAGCTTGGAAGCATAAATACTACAGCACGGCAGCCATTTATAGCCAGTCTCCATTGGAGATGGAAGTGGGCAGGAATGTACTGGCCTATCTTCCCAAGACGCCACAGCAGCCGGACAAATTGTATGTTCGACAGAATGGCTGTTTTATTCAGCCCATAAGGGTGACTACCCACTACAGTTTTTTTTTTTCACTGCGAAATTCGTAGCAGTTTTTTTTCTGCAGGGGTCTATGGGAATTGTAATGTTAAAATCGAAATCACGCAAATTCGCAATTTACCGCGAAATCGCGATTTTAACATTACAAGTCCCATAGACTCCTGCAGAAAAAAAAACGCTGCGAATTTCGCAGTGAAAAAAAACTGTAGTGGGTAGTCATCCTAAGGGGGAAACGGCGGCCTACAAAATCTGATTGGTCGCTGCTGCCACCATTTATGAAAAGGTCGGCTCAGTTCTTCCATGGATAAGAATAAGGTAGGTACATAGGCAGGCAGGTAGGTTCAGTTTTTGTAGGTTGAGGAATGCTTATGGGCAAGGCCTTATGTCTGAACGCTGGCGCATGAAATGGCAGAGAGGCCCGGCCCTGTGCATTCACTGATTATTGCCGTCAGCTGCTGTCTGCTTTCAAGCATGAATCAGGGGCTTCACACTTATCAACTGGCTTTGATTGTGGGTCACGCAGGTTGGTTGCAATGCCCTAGTATAAACGATACCTGGAACACAAGCCAGTCCTCAGGATGCATTCTAACTCAAGAGCACGATCACGTTGTGCCTGACCAATGTTTCCATCTTGGGTAATAGCACAGTCCTAAGCGATATGGAGTGGAGTTGGCATATGAGCTGGTCTGTGGTTTTGCTTCCAACAGTTTCTACCGCACGCAGATGCTCGGTGGATACAATGTTGCGCGCTGGGGAAAACCCCAGGAATAATCCACAGCAGGCAGGCAAGCAAAGTATAAATAAGGGGGGGATTGGTTAGCTGCCTGCAACTCTTGCTTGTACCCGAATAAGGTTTTGCCTGCAACGCGGCCTTGTACTGCTTGAGGCGACGTGACATTCATGCACAAGGCACAAGTGCTGGCAGGTTTCTGCGGGCACCCACAGTGCAGCGTTGCATTCTTGAAACCGTTGCTTGACCCTTTCCCTAAAATCAGGAAGATTCGCTTACACCTCTTATGGCTTATAATAGCCGTCTCCTGGGATAACAATAGCAATACTGAGAATAATGAAAATAAAACGCATCATAGGCTGAAGAAATTAAACGCTCGGCACGTCTTTTCTTCAGCCTTACATGACTATATATCTATATATGTATACATCCATATATTTGGGTAGAAATCCATAAAAATATATATCGATATATATGCATTTCTATATATTTATATAGATATTTATCTATACACAGAAACAGATAGATAGATAGATAGATTGATAGAAAGACTGTATGCAATAACCCTGGATGTCTGACAGTTGAAGCAGACTGGTGATGTCATTAAGGCTCTATTATGACACGTACAGCTTGGAAGCATAAATACTACAGCACGGCAGCCATTTATAGCCAGTCTCCATTGGAGATGGAAGTGGGCAGGAATGTACTGGCCTATCTTCCCAAGACGCCACAGCAGCCGGACAAATTGTATGTTCGACAGAATGGCTGTTTTATTCAGCCCATAAGGGTGACTACCCACTACAGTTTTTTTTTCACTGCGAAATTCGTAGCAGTTTTTTTTCTGCAGGGGTCTATGGGAATTGTAATGTTAAAATCGAAATCACGCAAATTCGCAATTTACCGCGAAATCGCGATTTTAACATTACAAGTCCCATAGACTCCTGCAGAAAAAAAAACGCTGCGAATTTCGCAGTGAAAAAAAACTGTAGTGGGTAGTCATTCTAAGGGGGAAACGGCGGCCTACAAAATCTGATTGGTCGCTGCTGCCACCATTTATGAAAAGGTCGGCTCAGTTCTTCCATGGATAAGAATAAGGTAGGTACATAGGCAGGCAGGTAGGTTCAGTTTTTGTAGGTTGAGGAATGCTTATGGGCAAGGCCTTATGTCTGAACGCTGGCGCATGAAATGGCAGAGAGGCCCGGCCCTGTGCATTCACTGATTATTGCCGTCAGCTGCTGTCTGCTTTCAAGCATGAATCAGGGGCTTCACACTTATCAACTGGCTTTGATTGTGGGTCACGCAGGTTGGTTGCAATGCCCTAGTATAAACGATACCTGGAACACAAGCCAGTCCTCAGGATGCATTCTAACTCAAGAGCACGATCACGTTGTGCCTGACCAATGTTTCCATCTTGGGTAATAGCACAGTCCTAAGCGATATGGAGTGGAGTTGGCATATGAGCTGGTCTGTGGTTTTGCTTCCAACAGTTTCTACCGCACGCAGATGCTCGGTGGATACAATGTTGCGCGCTGGGGAAAACCCCAGGAATAATCCACAGCAGGCAGGCAAGCAAAGTATAAATAAGGGGGGGATTGGTTAGCTGCCTGCAACTCTTGCTTGTACCCGAATAAGGTTTTGCCTGCAACGCGGCCTTGTACTGCTTGAGGCGACGTGACATTCATGCACAAGGCACAAGTGCTGGCAGGTTTCTGCGGGCACCCACAGTGCAGCGTTGCATTCTTGAAACCGTTGCTTGACCCTTTCCCTAAAATCAGGAAGATTCGCTTACACCTCTTATGGCTTATAATAGCCGTCTCCTGGGATAACAATAGCAATACTGAGAATAATGAAAATAAAACGCATCATAGGCTGAAGAAATTAAACGCTCGGCACGTCTTTTCTTCAGCCTTACATGACTATATATCTATATATGTATACATCCATATATTTGGGTAGAAATCCATAAAAATATATATCGATATATATGCATTTCTATATATTTATATAGATATTTATCTATACACAGAAACAGATAGATAGATAGATTGATAGAAAGACTGTATGCAATAACCCTGGATGTCTGACAGTTGAAGCAGACTGGTGATGTCATTAAGGCTCTATTATGACACGTACAGCTTGGAAGCATAAATACTACAGCACGGCAGCCATTTATAGCCAGTCTCCATTGGAGATGGAAGTGGGCAGGAATGTACTGGCCTATCTTCCCAAGACGCCACAGCAGCCGGACAAATTGTATGTTCGACAGAATGGCTGTTTTATTCAGCCCATAAGGGTGACTACCCACTACAGTTTTTTTTTTCACTGCGAAATTCGTAGCAGTTTTTTTTCTGCAGGGGTCTATGGGAATTGTAATGTTAAAATCGAAATCACGCAAATTCGCAATTTACCGCGAAATCGCGATTTTAACATTACAAGTCCCATAGACTCCTGCAGAAAAAAAAAACGCTGCGAATTTCGCAGTGAAAAAAAACTGTAGTGGGTAGTCATCCTAAGGGGGAAACGGCGGCCTACAAAATCTGATTGGTCGCTGCTGCCACCATTTATGAAAAGGTCGGCTCAGTTCTTCCATGGATAAGAATAAGGTAGGTACATAGGCAGGCAGGTAGGTTCAGTTTTTGTAGGTTGAGGAATGCTTATGGGCAAGGCCTTATGTCTGAACGCTGGCGCATGAAATGGCAGAGAGGCCCGGCCCTGTGCATTCACTGATTATTGCCGTCAGCTGCTGTCTGCTTTCAAGCATGAATCAGGGGCTTCACACTTATCAACTGGCTTTGATTGTGGGTCACGCAGGTTGGTTGCAATGCCCTAGTATAAACGATACCTGGAACACAAGCCAGTCCTCAGGATGCATTCTAACTCAAGAGCACGATCACGTTGTGCCTGACCAATGTTTCCATCTTGGGTAATAGCACAGTCCTAAGCGATATGGAGTGGAGTTGGCATATGAGCTGGTCTGTGGTTTTGCTTCCAACAGTTTCTACCGCACGCAGATGCTCGGTGGATACAATGTTGCGCGCTGGGGAAAACCCCAGGAATAATCCACAGCAGGCAGGCAAGCAAAGTATAAATAAGGGGGGGATTGGTTAGCTGCCTGCAACTCTTGCTTGTACCCGAATAAGGTTTTGCCTGCAACGCGGCCTTGTACTGCTTGAGGCGACGTGACATTCATGCACAAGGCACAAGTGCTGGCAGGTTTCTGCGGGCACCCACAGTGCAGCGTTGCATTCTTGAAACCGTTGCTTGACCCTTTCCCTAAAATCAGGAAGATTCGCTTACACCTCTTATGGCTTATAATAGCCGTCTCCTGGGATAACAATAGCAATACTGAGAATAATGAAAATAAAACGCATCATAGGCTGAAGAAATTAAACGCTCGGCACGTCTTTTCTTCAGCCTTACATGACTATATATCTATATATGTATACATCCATATATTTGGGTAGAAATCCATAAAAATATATATCGATATATATGCATTTCTATATATTTATATAGATATTTATCTATACACAGAAACAGATAGATAGATAGATAGATAGATAGATAGATAGATAGATAGATAGATAGATAGATAGATAGATAGATAGATTGATAGAAAGACTGTATGCAATAACCCTGGATGTCTGACAGTTGAAGCAGACTGGTGATGTCATTAAGGCTCTATTATGACACGTACAGCTTGGAAGCATAAATACTACAGCACGGCAGCCATTTATAGCCAGTCTCCATTGGAGATGGAAGTGGGCAGGAATGTACTGGCCTATCTTCCCAAGACGCCACAGCAGCCGGACAAATTGTATGTTCGACAGAATGGCTGTTTTATTCAGCCCATAAGGGTGACTACCCACTACAGTTTTTTTTTTCACTGCGAAATTCGTAGCAGTTTTTTTTCTGCAGGGGTCTATGGGAATTGTAATGTTAAAATCGAAATCACGCAAATTCGCAATTTACCGCGAAATCGCGATTTTAACATTACAAGTCCCATAGACTCCTGCAGAAAAAAAAACGCTGCGAATTTCGCAGTGAAAAAAAACTGTAGTGGGTAGTCATCCTAAGGGGGAAACGGCGGCCTACAAAATCTGATTGGTCGCTGCTGCCACCATTTATGAAAAGGTCGGCTCAGTTCTTCCATGGATAAGAATAAGGTAGGTACATAGGCAGGCAGGTAGGTTCAGTTTTTGTAGGTTGAGGAATGCTTATGGGCAAGGCCTTATGTCTGAACGCTGGCGCATGAAATGGCAGAGAGGCCCGGCCCTGTGCATTCACTGATTATTGCCGTCAGCTGCTGTCTGCTTTCAAGCATGAATCAGGGGCTTCACACTTATCAACTGGCTTTGATTGTGGGTCACGCAGGTTGGTTGCAATGCCCTAGTATAAACGATACCTGGAACACAAGCCAGTCCTCAGGATGCATTCTAACTCAAGAGCACGATCACGTTGTGCCTGACCAATGTTTCCATCTTGGGTAATAGCACAGTCCTAAGCGATATGGAGTGGAGTTGGCATATGAGCTGGTCTGTGGTTTTGCTTCCAACAGTTTCTACCGCACGCAGATGCTCGGTGGATACAATGTTGCGCGCTGGGGAAAACCCCAGGAATAATCCACAGCAGGCAGGCAAGCAAAGTATAAATAAGGGGGGGATTGGTTAGCTGCCTGCAACTCTTGCTTGTACCCGAATAAGGTTTTGCCTGCAACGCGGCCTTGTACTGCTTGAGGCGACGTGACATTCATGCACAAGGCACAAGTGCTGGCAGGTTTCTGCGGGCACCCACAGTGCAGCGTTGCATTCTTGAAACCGTTGCTTGACCCTTTCCCTAAAATCAGGAAGATTCGCTTACACCTCTTATGGCTTATAATAGCCGTCTCCTGGGATAACAATAGCAATACTGAGAATAATGAAAATAAAACGCATCATAGGCTGAAGAAATTAAACGCTCGGCACGTCTTTTCTTCAGCCTTACATGACTATATATCTATATATGTATACATCCATATATTTGGGTAGAAATCCATAAAAATATATATCGATATATATGCATTTCTATATATTTATATAGATATTTATCTATACACAGAAACAGATAGATAGATAGATAGATTGATAGAAAGACTGTATGCAATAACCCTGGATGTCTGACAGTTGAAGCAGACTGGTGATGTCATTAAGGCTCTATTATGACACGTACAGCTTGGAAGCATAAATACTACAGCACGGCAGCCATTTATAGCCAGTCTCCATTGGAGATGGAAGTGGGCAGGAATGTACTGGCCTATCTTCCCAAGACGCCACAGCAGCCGGACAAATTGTATGTTCGACAGAATGGCTGTTTTATTCAGCCCATAAGGGTGACTACCCACTACAGTTTTTTTTTTCACTGCGAAATTCGTAGCAGTTTTTTTTCTGCAGGGGTCTATGGGAATTGTAATGTTAAAATCGAAATCACGCAAATTCGCAATTTACCGCGAAATCGCGATTTTAACATTACAAGTCCCATAGACTCCTGCAGAAAAAAAAACGCTGCGAATTTCGCAGTGAAAAAAAACTGTAGTGGGTAGTCATTCTAAGGGGGAAACGGCGGCCTACAAAATCTGATTGGTCGCTGCTGCCACCATTTATGAAAAGGTCGGCTCAGTTCTTCCATGGATAAGAATAAGGTAGGTACATAGGCAGGCAGGTAGGTTCAGTTTTTGTAGGTTGAGGAATGCTTATGGGCAAGGCCTTATGTCTGAACGCTGGCGCATGAAATGGCAGAGAGGCCCGGCCCTGTGCATTCACTGATTATTGCCGTCAGCTGCTGTCTGCTTTCAAGCATGAATCAGGGGCTTCACACTTATCAACTGGCTTTGATTGTGGGTCACGCAGGTTGGTTGCAATGCCCTAGTATAAACGATACCTGGAACACAAGCCAGTCCTCAGGATGCATTCTAACTCAAGAGCACGATCACGTTGTGCCTGACCAATGTTTCCATCTTGGGTAATAGCACAGTCCTAAGCGATATGGAGTGGAGTTGGCATATGAGCTGGTCTGTGGTTTTGCTTCCAACAGTTTCTACCGCACGCAGATGCTCGGTGGATACAATGTTGCGCGCTGGGGAAAACCCCAGGAATAATCCACAGCAGGCAGGCAAGCAAAGTATAAATAAGGGGGGGATTGGTTAGCTGCCTGCAACTCTTGCTTGTACCCGAATAAGGTTTTGCCTGCAACGCGGCCTTGTACTGCTTGAGGCGACGTGACATTCATGCACAAGGCACAAGTGCTGGCAGGTTTCTGCGGGCACCCACAGTGCAGCGTTGCATTCTTGAAACCGTTGCTTGACCCTTTCCCTAAAATCAGGAAGATTCGCTTACACCTCTTATGGCTTATAATAGCCGTCTCCTGGGATAACAATAGCAATACTGAGAATAATGAAAATAAAACGCATCATAGGCTGAAGAAATTAAACGCTCGGCACGTCTTTTCTTCAGCCTTACATGACTATATATCTATATATGTATACATCCATATATTTGGGTAGAAATCCATAAAAATATATATCGATATATATGCATTTCTATATATTTATATAGATATTTATCTATACACAGAAACAGATAGATAGATAGATTGATAGAAAGACTGTATGCAATAACCCTGGATGTCTGACAGTTGAAGCAGACTGGTGATGTCATTAAGGCTCTATTATGACACGTACAGCTTGGAAGCATAAATACTACAGCACGGCAGCCATTTATAGCCAGTCTCCATTGGAGATGGAAGTGGGCAGGAATGTACTGGCCTATCTTCCCAAGACGCCACAGCAGCCGGACAAATTGTATGTTCGACAGAATGGCTGTTTTATTCAGCCCATAAGGGTGACTACCCACTACAGTTTTTTTTTTTCACTGCGAAATTCGTAGCAGTTTTTTTTCTGCAGGGGTCTATGGGAATTGTAATGTTAAAATCGAAATCACGCAAATTCGCAATTTACCGCGAAATCGCGATTTTAACATTACAAGTCCCATAGACTCCTGCAGAAAAAAAAACGCTGCGAATTTCGCAGTGAAAAAAAACTGTAGTGGGTAGTCATCCTAAGGGGGAAACGGCGGCCTACAAAATCTGATTGGTCGCTGCTGCCACCATTTATGAAAAGGTCGGCTCAGTTCTTCCATGGATAAGAATAAGGTAGGTACATAGGCAGGCAGGTAGGTTCAGTTTTTGTAGGTTGAGGAATGCTTATGGGCAAGGCCTTATGTCTGAACGCTGGCGCATGAAATGGCAGAGAGGCCCGGCCCTGTGCATTCACTGATTATTGCCGTCAGCTGCTGTCTGCTTTCAAGCATGAATCAGGGGCTTCACACTTATCAACTGGCTTTGATTGTGGGTCACGCAGGGTTGGTTGCAATGCCCTAGTATAAACGATACCTGGAACACAAGCCAGTCCTCAGGATGCATTCTAACTCAAGAGCACGATCACGTTGTGCCTGACCAATGTTTCCATCTTGGGTAATAGCACAGTCCTAAGCGATATGGAGTGGAGTTGGCATATGAGCTGGTCTGTGGTTTTGCTTCCAACAGTTTCTACCGCACGCAGATGCTCGGTGGATACAATGTTGCGCGCTGGGGAAAACCCCAGGAATAATCCACAGCAGGCAGGCAAGCAAAGTATAAATAAGGGGGGGATTGGTTAGCTGCCTGCAACTCTTGCTTGTACCCGAATAAGGTTTTGCCTGCAACGCGGCCTTGTACTGCTTGAGGCGACGTGACATTCATGCACAAGGCACAAGTGCTGGCAGGTTTCTGCGGGCACCCACAGTGCAGCGTTGCATTCTTGAAACCGTTGCTTGACCCTTTCCCTAAAATCAGGAAGATTCGCTTACACCTCTTATGGCTTATAATAGCCGTCTCCTGGGATAACAATAGCAATACTGAGAATAATGAAAATAAAACGCATCATAGGCTGAAGAAATTAAACGCTCGGCACGTCTTTTCTTCAGCCTTACATGACTATATATCTATATATGTATACATCCATATATTTGGGTAGAAATCCATAAAAATATATATCGATATATATGCATTTCTATATATTTATATAGATATTTATCTATACACAGAAACAGATAGATAGATAGATAGATAGATAGATAGATAGATAGATAGATAGATAGATAGATAGATAGATAGATAGATAGATTGATAGAAAGACTGTATGCAATAACCCTGGATGTCTGACAGTTGAAGCAGACTGGTGATGTCATTAAGGCTCTATTATGACACGTACAGCTTGGAAGCATAAATACTACAGCACGGCAGCCATTTATAGCCAGTCTCCATTGGAGATGGAAGTGGGCAGGAATGTACTGGCCTATCTTCCCAAGACGCCACAGCAGCCGGACAAATTGTATGTTCGACAGAATGGCTGTTTTATTCAGCCCATAAGGGTGACTACCCACTACAGTTTTTTTTTTCACTGCGAAATTCGTAGCAGTTTTTTTTCTGCAGGGGTCTATGGGAATTGTAATGTTAAAATCGAAATCACGCAAATTCGCAATTTACCGCGAAATCGCGATTTTAACATTACAAGTCCCATAGACTCCTGCAGAAAAAAAAACGCTGCGAATTTCGCAGTGAAAAAAAACTGTAGTGGGTAGTCATCCTAAGGGGGAAACGGCGGCCTACAAAATCTGATTGGTCGCTGCTGCCACCATTTATGAAAAGGTCGGCTCAGTTCTTCCATGGATAAGAATAAGGTAGGTACATAGGCAGGCAGGTAGGTTCAGTTTTTGTAGGTTGAGGAATGCTTATGGGCAAGGCCTTATGTCTGAACGCTGGCGCATGAAATGGCAGAGAGGCCCGGCCCTGTGCATTCACTGATTATTGCCGTCAGCTGCTGTCTGCTTTCAAGCATGAATCAGGGGCTTCACACTTATCAACTGGCTTTGATTGTGGGTCACGCAGGTTGGTTGCAATGCCCTAGTATAAACGATACCTGGAACACAAGCCAGTCCTCAGGATGCATTCTAACTCAAGAGCACGATCACGTTGTGCCTGACCAATGTTTCCATCTTGGGTAATAGCACAGTCCTAAGCGATATGGAGTGGAGTTGGCATATGAGCTGGTCTGTGGTTTTGCTTCCAACAGTTTCTACCGCACGCAGATGCTCGGTGGATACAATGTTGCGCGCTGGGGAAAACCCCAGGAATAATCCACAGCAGGCAGGCAAGCAAAGTATAAATAAGGGGGGGATTGGTTAGCTGCCTGCAACTCTTGCTTGTACCCGAATAAGGTTTTGCCTGCAACGCGGCCTTGTACTGCTTGAGGCGACGTGACATTCATGCACAAGGCACAAGTGCTGGCAGGTTTCTGCGGGCACCCACAGTGCAGCGTTGCATTCTTGAAACCGTTGCTTGACCCTTTCCCTAAAATCAGGAAGATTCGCTTACACCTCTTATGGCTTATAATAGCCGTCTCCTGGGATAACAATAGCAATACTGAGAATAATGAAAATAAAACGCATCATAGGCTGAAGAAATTAAACGCTCGGCACGTCTTTTCTTCAGCCTTACATGACTATATATCTATATATGTATACATCCATATATTTGGGTAGAAATCCATAAAAATATATATCGATATATATGCATTTCTATATATTTATATAGATATTTATCTATACACAGAAACAGATAGATAGATAGATAGATTGATAGAAAGACTGTATGCAATAACCCTGGATGTCTGACAGTTGAAGCAGACTGGTGATGTCATTAAGGCTCTATTATGACACGTACAGCTTGGAAGCATAAATACTACAGCACGGCAGCCATTTATAGCCAGTCTCCATTGGAGATGGAAGTGGGCAGGAATGTACTGGCCTATCTTCCCAAGACGCCACAGCAGCCGGACAAATTGTATGTTCGACAGAATGGCTGTTTTATTCAGCCCATAAGGGTGACTACCCACTACAGTTTTTTTTTTCACTGCGAAATTCGTAGCAGTTTTTTTTCTGCAGGGGTCTATGGGAATTGTAATGTTAAAATCGAAATCACGCAAATTCGCAATTTACCGCGAAATCGCGATTTTAACATTACAAGTCCCATAGACTCCTGCAGAAAAAAAAAAACGCTGCGAATTTCGCAGTGAAAAAAAACTGTAGTGGGTAGTCATTCTAAGGGGGAAACGGCGGCCTACAAAATCTGATTGGTCGCTGCTGCCACCATTTATGAAAAGGTCGGCTCAGTTCTTCCATGGATAAGAATAAGGTAGGTACATAGGCAGGCAGGTAGGTTCAGTTTTTGTAGGTTGAGGAATGCTTATGGGCAAGGCCTTATGTCTGAACGCTGGCGCATGAAATGGCAGAGAGGCCCGGCCCTGTGCATTCACTGATTATTGCCGTCAGCTGCTGTCTGCTTTCAAGCATGAATCAGGGGCTTCACACTTATCAACTGGCTTTGATTGTGGGTCACGCAGGTTGGTTGCAATGCCCTAGTATAAACGATACCTGGAACACAAGCCAGTCCTCAGGATGCATTCTAACTCAAGAGCACGATCACGTTGTGCCTGACCAATGTTTCCATCTTGGGTAATAGCACAGTCCTAAGCGATATGGAGTGGAGTTGGCATATGAGCTGGTCTGTGGTTTTGCTTCCAACAGTTTCTACCGCACGCAGATGCTCGGTGGATACAATGTTGCGCGCTGGGGAAAACCCCAGGAATAATCCACAGCAGGCAGGCAAGCAAAGTATAAATAAGGGGGGGATTGGTTAGCTGCCTGCAACTCTTGCTTGTACCCGAATAAGGTTTTGCCTGCAACGCGGCCTTGTACTGCTTGAGGCGACGTGACATTCATGCACAAGGCACAAGTGCTGGCAGGTTTCTGCGGGCACCCACAGTGCAGCGTTGCATTCTTGAAACCGTTGCTTGACCCTTTCCCTAAAATCAGGAAGATTCGCTTACACCTCTTATGGCTTATAATAGCCGTCTCCTGGGATAACAATAGCAATACTGAGAATAATGAAAATAAAACGCATCATAGGCTGAAGAAATTAAACGCTCGGCACGTCTTTTCTTCAGCCTTACATGACTATATATCTATATATGTATACATCCATATATTTGGGTAGAAATCCATAAAAATATATATCGATATATATGCATTTCTATATATTTATATAGATATTTATCTATACACAGAAACAGATAGATAGATAGATAGATAGATAGATAGATTGATAGAAAGACTGTATGCAATAACCCTGGATGTCTGACAGTTGAAGCAGACTGGTGATGTCATTAAGGCTCTATTATGACACGTACAGCTTGGAAGCATAAATACTACAGCACGGCAGCCATTTATAGCCAGTCTCCATTGGAGATGGAAGTGGGCAGGAATGTACTGGCCTATCTTCCCAAGACGCCACAGCAGCCGGACAAATTGTATGTTCGACAGAATGGCTGTTTTATTCAGCCCATAAGGGTGACTACCCACTACAGTTTTTTTTTTTCACTGCGAAATTCGTAGCAGTTTTTTTTCTGCAGGGGTCTATGGGAATTGTAATGTTAAAATCGAAATCACGCAAATTCGCAATTTACCGCGAAATCGCGATTTTAACATTACAAGTCCCATAGACTCCTGCAGAAAAAAAAAACGCTGCGAATTTCGCAGTGAAAAAAAACTGTAGTGGGTAGTCATCCTAAGGGGGAAACGGCGGCCTACAAAATCTGATTGGTCGCTGCTGCCACCATTTATGAAAAGGTCGGCTCAGTTCTTCCATGGATAAGAATAAGGTAGGTACATAGGCAGGCAGGTAGGTTCAGTTTTTGTAGGTTGAGGAATGCTTATGGGCAAGGCCTTATGTCTGAACGCTGGCGCATGAAATGGCAGAGAGGCCCGGCCCTGTGCATTCACTGATTATTGCCGTCAGCTGCTGTCTGCTTTCAAGCATGAATCAGGGGCTTCACACTTATCAACTGGCTTTGATTGTGGGTCACGCAGGTTGGTTGCAATGCCCTAGTATAAACGATACCTGGAACACAAGCCAGTCCTCAGGATGCATTCTAACTCAAGAGCACGATCACGTTGTGCCTGACCAATGTTTCCATCTTGGGTAATAGCACAGTCCTAAGCGATATGGAGTGGAGTTGGCATATGAGCTGGTCTGTGGTTTTGCTTCCAACAGTTTCTACCGCACGCAGATGCTCGGTGGATACAATGTTGCGCGCTGGGGAAAACCCCAGGAATAATCCACAGCAGGCAGGCAAGCAAAGTATAAATAAGGGGGGGATTGGTTAGCTGCCTGCAACTCTTGCTTGTACCCGAATAAGGTTTTGCCTGCAACGCGGCCTTGTACTGCTTGAGGCGACGTGACATTCATGCACAAGGCACAAGTGCTGGCAGGTTTCTGCGGGCACCCACAGTGCAGCGTTGCATTCTTGAAACCGTTGCTTGACCCTTTCCCTAAAATCAGGAAGATTCGCTTACACCTCTTATGGCTTATAATAGCCGTCTCCTGGGATAACAATAGCAATACTGAGAATAATGAAAATAAAACGCATCATAGGCTGAAGAAATTAAACGCTCGGCACGTCTTTTCTTCAGCCTTACATGACTATATATCTATATATGTATACATCCATATATTTGGGTAGAAATCCATAAAAATATATATCGATATATATGCATTTCTATATATTTATATAGATATTTATCTATACACAGAAACAGATAGATAGATAGATAGATTGATAGAAAGACTGTATGCAATAACCCTGGATGTCTGACAGTTGAAGCAGACTGGTGATGTCATTAAGGCTCTATTATGACACGTACAGCTTGGAAGCATAAATACTACAGCACGGCAGCCATTTATAGCCAGTCTCCATTGGAGATGGAAGTGGGCAGGAATGTACTGGCCTATCTTCCCAAGACGCCACAGCAGCCGGACAAATTGTATGTTCGACAGAATGGCTGTTTTATTCAGCCCATAAGGGTGACTACCCACTACAGTTTTTTTTTTCACTGCGAAATTCGTAGCAGTTTTTTTTCTGCAGGGGTCTATGGGAATTGTAATGTTAAAATCGAAATCACGCAAATTCGCAATTTACCGCGAAATCGCGATTTTAACATTACAAGTCCCATAGACTCCTGCAGAAAAAAAAACGCTGCGAATTTCGCAGTGAAAAAAAACTGTAGTGGGTAGTCATTCTAAGGGGGAAACGGCGGCCTACAAAATCTGATTGGTCGCTGCTGCCACCATTTATGAAAAGGTCGGCTCAGTTCTTCCATGGATAAGAATAAGGTAGGTACATAGGCAGGCAGGTAGGTTCAGTTTTTGTAGGTTGAGGAATGCTTATGGGCAAGGCCTTATGTCTGAACGCTGGCGCATGAAATGGCAGAGAGGCCCGGCCCTGTGCATTCACTGATTATTGCCGTCAGCTGCTGTCTGCTTTCAAGCATGAATCAGGGGCTTCACACTTATCAACTGGCTTTGATTGTGGGTCACGCAGGTTGGTTGCAATGCCCTAGTATAAACGATACCTGGAACACAAGCCAGTCCTCAGGATGCATTCTAACTCAAGAGCACGATCACGTTGTGCCTGACCAATGTTTCCATCTTGGGTAATAGCACAGTCCTAAGCGATATGGAGTGGAGTTGGCATATGAGCTGGTCTGTGGTTTTGCTTCCAACAGTTTCTACCGCACGCAGATGCTCGGTGGATACAATGTTGCGCGCTGGGGAAAACCCCAGGAATAATCCACAGCAGGCAGGCAAGCAAAGTATAAATAAGGGGGGGATTGGTTAGCTGCCTGCAACTCTTGCTTGTACCCGAATAAGGTTTTGCCTGCAACGCGGCCTTGTACTGCTTGAGGCGACGTGACATTCATGCACAAGGCACAAGTGCTGGCAGGTTTCTGCGGGCACCCACAGTGCAGCGTTGCATTCTTGAAACCGTTGCTTGACCCTTTCCCTAAAATCAGGAAGATTCGCTTACACCTCTTATGGCTTATAATAGCCGTCTCCTGGGATAACAATAGCAATACTGAGAATAATGAAAATAAAACGCATCATAGGCTGAAGAAATTAAACGCTCGGCACGTCTTTTCTTCAGCCTTACATGACTATATATCTATATATGTATACATCCATATATTTGGGTAGAAATCCATAAAAATATATATCGATATATATGCATTTCTATATATTTATATAGATATTTATCTATACACAGAAACAGATAGATAGATAGATAGATTGATAGAAAGACTGTATGCAATAACCCTGGATGTCTGACAGTTGAAGCAGACTGGTGATGTCATTAAGGCTCTATTATGACACGTACAGCTTGGAAGCATAAATACTACAGCACGGCAGCCATTTATAGCCAGTCTCCATTGGAGATGGAAGTGGGCAGGAATGTACTGGCCTATCTTCCCAAGACGCCACAGCAGCCGGACAAATTGTATGTTCGACAGAATGGCTGTTTTATTCAGCCCATAAGGGTGACTACCCACTACAGTTTTTTTTTTCACTGCGAAATTCGTAGCAGTTTTTTTTCTGCAGGGGTCTATGGGAATTGTAATGTTAAAATCGAAATCACGCAAATTCGCAATTTACCGCGAAAA
>NW_027102569.1:0-98529 GCF_035609145.1 Eleutherodactylus coqui | reverse complement strand
AGTCCGCAAGAACATGTCACATGTTCAAGTGGCTTTCCACTTCATAAGCCACATTGACATTTCCAAAGGTCTGTCCATTCCCAGGGTTGTCTCTTAGAAGGCCACCCACACACAATAATGCATCTTTAAGGACTGTCCACTTCCATGGTCATCCTCTTCATAGGCCAGTCACCTTAAAGTATTGCCAATTTTAAAGGTCCGTAAGCTTCCCAGGTCCACCTCTTAAAGGGCCAGTACACTTAAAATGCTGTTGTTTCGAGGGTTTGTACACAACCCTGGTCAACCTCTTAAAGGACATAATTCCCTAAATTTGTCACCTCTTCAAGGGTTTGTCCACTTCTAGGGTCTGCCTCTTAAAGGGCCAGTCCGCAAAACATGTCACATGTTCAAGTGGCTTTCCACTTCATAAGCCACATTGACATTTCCAAAGGTCTGTCCATTCCCAGGGTTGTCTCTTAGAAGGCCACCCACACACAATAATGCATCTTTAAGGACTGTCCACTTCCATGGTCATCCTCTTCATAGGCCAGTCACCTTAAAGTATTGCCAATTTTAAAGGTCCGTAAGCTTCCCAGGTCCACCTCTTAAAGGGCCAGTACACTTAAAATGCTGTTGTTTCGAGGGTTTGTACACAACCCTGGTCAACCTCTTAAAGGACATAATTCCCTAAATTTGTCACCTCTTCAAGGGTTTGTCCACTTCTAGGGTCTGCCTCTTAAAGGGCCAGTCCGCAAAACATGTCACATGTTCAAGTGGCTTTCCACTTCATAAGCCACATTGACATTTCCAAAGAGTCTGTCCATTCCCAGGGTTGTCTCTTAGAAGGCCACCCACACACAATAATGCATCTTTAAGGACTGTCCACTTCCATGGTCATCCTCTTCATAGGCCAGTCACCTTAAAGTATTGCCAATTTTAAAGGTCCGTTAGCTTCCCAGGTCCACCTCTTAAAGGGCCAGTACACTTAAAATGCTGTTGTTTCAGGGTTTGTACACAACCCTGGTCAACCTCTTAAAGGACATAATTCCCTAAATTTGTCACCTCTTCAAGGGTTTGTCCACTTCTAGGGTCTGCCTCTTAAAGGGCCAGTCCGCAAAACATGTCACATGTTCAAGTGGCTTTCCACTTCATAAGCCACATTGACATTTCCAAAGATCTGTCCATTCCAGGGTTGTCTCTTAGAAGGCCACCCACACACAATAATGCATCTTTAAGGACTGTCCACTTCCATGGTCATCCTCTTCATAGGCCAGTCACCTTAAAGTATTGCCAATTTTAAAGGTCCGTAAGCTTCCCAGGTCCACCTCTTAAAGGGCCAGTACACTTAAAATGCTGTTGTTTCGAGGGTTTGTACACAACCCTGGTCAACCTCTTAAAGGACATAATTCCCTAAATTTGTCACCTCTTCAAGGGTTTGTCCACTTCTAGGGTCTGCCTCTTAAAGGGCCAGTCAGCAAACATGTCACATGTTCAAGTGGCTTTCCACTTCATAAGCCACATTGACATTTCCAAAGGTCTGTCCATTCCCTGGGTTGTCTCTTAGAAGGCCACCCACACACAATAATGCATCTTTAAGGACTGTCCACTTCCATGGTCATCCTCTTCATAGGCCAGTCACCTTAAAGTATTGCCAATTTTAAAGGTCCTGTAAGCTTCCCAGGTCCACCTCTTAAAGGGCCAGTACACTTAAAATGCTGTTGTTTCAGGGTTTGTACACAACCCTGGTCAACCTCTTAAAGGACATAATTCCCTAAATTTGTCACCTCTTCAAGGGTTTGTCCACATCTAGGGTCTGCCTCTTAAAGGGCCAGTCATCAAAACATGTCACATGTTCAAGTGGATTTCCACTTCATAAGCCACATTGACATTTCCAAAGGTCTGTCCATTCCCAGGGTTGTCTCTTAGAAGGCCACCCACACACAATAATGCATCTTTAAGGACTGTCCACTTCCATGGTCATTCCTCTTCATAGGCCAGTCACCTTAAAGTATTGCCAATTTTAAAGGTCCGTAAGCTTCCCAGGTCCACCTCTTAAAGGGCCAGTACACTTAAAATGCTGTTGTTTCGAGGGTTTGTACACAACCCTGGTCAACCTCTTAAAGGACATAATTCCCTACATTTGTCACCTCTTCAAGGGTTTGTCCACTTCTAGGGTCTGCCTCTTAAAGGGCCAGTCCGCAAAACATGTCACATGTTCAAGTGGCTTTCCACTTCATAAGCACATTGACATTTCCAAAGGTCTGTCCATTCCCAGGGTTGTCTCTTAGAAGGCCACCCACACACAATAATGCATCTTTAAGGACTGTCCACTTCCATGGTCATCCTCTTCATAGGCCAGTCACCTTAAAGTATTGCCAATTTTAAAGGTCCGTAAGCTTCCCAGGTCCACCTCTTAAAGGGCCAGTACACTTAAAATGCTGTTGTTTCGAGGGTTTGTACACAACCCTGGTCAACCTCTTAAAGGACATAATTCCCTAAATTTGTCACCTCTTCAAGGGTTTGTCCACTTCTAGGGTCTGCCTCTTAAAGGGCCAGTCCGCAAAACATGTCACATGTTCAAGTGGCTTTCCACTTCATAAGCCACATTGACATTTCCAAAGGTCTGTCCATTCCCAGGGTTGTCTCTTAGAAGGCCACCCACACACAATAATGCATCTTTAAGGACTGTCCACTTCCATGGTCATCCTCTTCATAGGCCAGTCACCTTAAAGTATTGCCAATTTTAAAGGTCCGTAAGCTTCCCAGGTCCACCTCTTAAAGGGCCAGTACACTTAAAATGCTGTTGTTTCGAGGGTTTGTACACAACCCTGGTCAACCTCTTAAAGGACATAATTCCCTAAATTTGTCACCTCTTCAAGGGTTTGTCCACTTCTAGGGTCTGCCTCTTAAAGGGCCAGTCCGCAAAACATGTCACATGTTCAAGTGGCTTTCCACTTCATAAGCCACATTGACATTTCCAAAGGTCTGTCCATTCCCAGGGTTGTCTCTTAGAAGGCCACCCACACACATTAATGCATCTTTAAGGACTGTCCACTTCCATGGTCATCCTCTTCATAGGCCAGTCACCTTAAAGTATTGCCAATTTTAAAGGTCCGTAAGCTTCCCAGGTCCACCTCTTAAAGGGCCAGTACACTTAAAATGCTGTTGTTTCGAGGGTTTGTACACAACCCTGGTCAACCTCTTAAAGGACATAATTCCCTAAATTTGTCACCTCTTCAAGGGTTTGTCCACTTCTAGGGTCTGCCTCTTAAAGGGCCAGTCCGCAAAACATGTCACATGTTCAAGTGGCTTTCCACTTCATAAGCCACATTGACATTTCCAAAGGTCTGTCCATTCCCAGGGTTGTCTCGTAGAAGGCCACCCACACACAATAATGCATCTTTAAGGACTGTCCACTTCCATGGTCATCCTCTTCATAGGCCAGTCACCTTAAAGTATTGCCAATTTTAAAGGTCCGTAAGCTTCCCAGGTCCACCTCTTAAAGGGCCAGTACACTTAAAATGCTGTTGTTTCGAGGGTTTGTACACAACCCTGGTCAACCTCTTAAAGGACATAATTCCCTAAATTTGTCACCTCTTCAAGGGTTTGTCCACTTCTAGGGTCTGCCTCTTAAAGGGCCAGTCCACAAAACATGTCACATGTTCAAGTGGCTTTCCACTTCATAAGCCACATTGACATTTCCAAAGGTCTGTCCATTCCCAGGGTTGTCTCTTAGAAGGCCACCCACACACAATAATGCATCTTTAAGGACTGTCCACTTCCATGGTCATCCTCTTCATAGGCCAGTCACCTTAAAGTATTGCCAATTTTAAAGGTCTGTAAGCTTCCCAGGTCCACCTCTTAAAGGGCCAGTACACTTAAAATGCTGTTGTTTCAAGGGTTTGTACACAACCCTGGTCAACCTCTTAAAGGACATAATTCCCTAAATTTGTCACCTCTTCAAGGGTTTGTCCACATCTAGGGTCTGCCTCTTAAAGGGCCAGTCATCAAAACATGTCACATGTTCAAGTGGATTTCCACTTCATAAGCCACATTGACATTTCCAAAGGTCTGTCCATTCCCAGGGTTGTCTCTTAGAAGGCCACCCACACACAATAATGCATCTTTAAGGACTGTCCACTTCCATGGTCATCCTCTTCATAGGCCAGTCACCTTAAAGTATTGCCAATTTTAAAGGTCCGTAAGCTTCCCAGGTCCACCTCTTAAAGGGCCAGTACACTTAAAATGCTGTTGTTTCGAGGGTTTGTACACAACCCTGGTCAACCTCTTAAAGGACATAATTCCCTACATTTGTCACCTCTTCAAGGGTTTGTCCACTTCTAGGGTCTGCCTCTTAAAGGGCCAGTCCGCAAAACATGTCACATGTTCAAGTGGCTTTCCACTTCATAAGCCACATTGACATTTCCAAAGGTCTGTCCATTCCCAGGGTTGTCTCTTAGAAGGCCACCCACACACAATAATGCATCTTTAAGGACTGTCCACTTCCATGGTCATCCTCTTCATAGGCCAGTCACCTTAAAGTATTGCCAATTTTAAAGGTCCGTAAGCTTCCCAGGTCCACCTCTTAAAGGGCCAGTACACTTAAAATGCTGTTGTTTCGAGGGTTTGTACACAACCCTGGTCAACCTCTTAAAGGACATAATTCCCTAAATTTGTCACCTCTTCAAGGGTTTGTCCACTTCTAGGGTCTGCCTCTTAAAGGGCCAGTCCGCAAAACATGTCACATGTTCAAGTGGCTTTCCACTTCATAAGCCACATTGACATTTCCAAAGGTCTGTCCATTCCCAGGGTTGTCTCTTAGAAGGCCACCCACACACAATAATGCATCTTTAAGGACTGTCCACTTCCATGGTCATCCTCTTCATAGGCCAGTCACCTTAAAGTATTGCCAATTTTAAAGGTCCGTAAGCTTCCCAGGTCCACCTCTTAAAGGGCCAGTACACTTAAAATGCTGTTGTTTCAAGGGTTTGTACACAACCCTGGTCAACCTCTTAAAGGACATAATTCCCTAAATTTGTCACCTCTTCAAGGGTTTGTCCACATCTAGGGTCTGCCTCTTAAAGGGCCAGTCATCAAAACATGTCACATGTTCAAGTGGATTTCCACTTCATAAGCCACATTGACATTTCCAAAGGTCTGTCCATTCCCAGGGTTGTCTCTTAGAAGGCCACCCACACACAATAATGCATCTTTAAGGACTGTCCACTTCCATGGTCATCCTCTTCATAGGCCAGTCACCTTAAAGTATTGCCAATTTTAAAGGTCCGTAAGCTTCCCAGGTCCACCTCTTAAAGGGCCAGTACACTTAAAATGCTGTTGTTTCGAGGGTTTGTACACAACCCTGGTCAACCTCTTAAAGGACATAATTCCCTAAATTTGTCACCTCTTCAAGGGTTTGTCCACTTCTAGGGTCTGCCTCTTAAAGGGCCAGTCCGCAAAACATGTCACATGTTCAAGTGGCTTTCCACTTCATAAGCCACATTGACATTTCCAAAGGTCTGTCCATTCCCAGGGTTGTCTCTTAGAAGGCCACCCACACACAATAATGCATCTTTAAGGACTGTCCACTTCCATGGTCATCCTCTTCATAGGCCAGTCACCTTAAAGTATTGCCAATTTTAAAGGTCCGTAAGCTTCCCAGGTCCACCTCTTAAAGGGCCAGTACACTTAAAATGCTGTTGTTTCAAGGGTTTGTACACAACCCTGGTCAACCTCTTAAAGGACATAATTCCCTAAATTTGTCACCTCTTCAAGGGTTTGTCCATATCTAGGGTCTGCCTCTTAAAGGGCCAGTCATCAAAACATGTCACATGTTCAAGTGGATTTCCACTTCATAAGCCACATTGACATTTCCAAAGGTCTGTCCATTCCCAGGGTTGTCTCGTAGAAGGCCACCCACACACAATAATGCATCTTTAAGGACTGTCCACTTCCATGGTCATCCTCTTCATAGGCCAGTCACCTTAAAGTATTGCCAATTTTAAAGGTCCGTAAGCTTCCCAGGTCCACCTCTTAAAGGGCCAGTACACTTAAAATGCTGTTGTTTCGAGGGTTTGTACACAACCCTGGTCAACCTCTTAAAGGACATAATTCCCTAAATTTGTCACCTCTTCAAGGGTTTGTCCACTTCTAGGGTCTGCCTCTTAAAGGGCCAGTCATCAAAACATGTCACATGTTCAAGTGGCTTTCCACTTCATAAGCCACATTGACATTTCCAAAGGTCTGTCCATTCCCAGGGTTGTCTCTTAGAAGGCCACCCACACACAATAATGCATCTTTAAGGACTGTCCACTTCCATGGTCATCCTCTTCATAGGCCAGTCACCTTAAAGTATTGCCAATTTTAAAGGTCTGTAAGCTTCCCAGGTCCACCTCTTAAAGGGCCAGTACACTTAAAATGCTGTTGTTTCAAGGGTTTGTACACAACCCTGGTCAACCTCTTAAAGGACATAATTCCCTAAATTTGTCACCTCTTCAAGGGTTTGTCCACATCTAGGGTCTGCCTCTTAAAGGGCCAGTCATCAAAACATGTCACATGTTCAAGTGGATTTCCACTTCATAAGCCACATTGACATTTCCAAAGGTCTGTCCATTCCCAGGGTTGTCTCTTAGAAGGCCACCCACACACAATAATGCATCTTTAAGGACTGTCCACTTCCATGGTCATCCTCTTCATAGGCCAGTCACCTTAAAGTATTGCCAATTTTAAAGGTCCGTAAGCTTCCCAGGTCCACCTCTTAAAGGGCCAGTACACTTAAAATGCTGTTGTTTCGAGGGTTTGTACACAACCCTGGTCAACCTCTTAAAGGACATAATTCCCTACATTTGTCACCTCTTCAAGGGTTTGTCCACTTCTAGGGTCTGCCTCTTAAAGGGCCAG
This sequence comes from Eleutherodactylus coqui, assembly GCF_035609145.1. NCBI lineage: Eukaryota > Metazoa > Chordata > Amphibia > Anura > Eleutherodactylidae > Eleutherodactylus > Eleutherodactylus coqui. The sequence goes on along the minus strand of NW_027102569.1, from coordinate 91,650 downwards.
TCCGCAAAACATGTCACATGTTCAAGTGGCTTTCCACTTCATAAGCCACATTGACATTTCCAAAGGTCTGTCCATTCCCAGGGTTGTCTCTTAGAAGGCCACCCACACACAATAATGCATCTTTAAGGACTGTCCACTTCCATGGTCATCCTCTTCATAGGCCAGTCACCTTAAAGTATTGCCAATTTTAAAGGTCCGTAAGCTTCCCAGGTCCACCTCTTAAAGGGCCAGTACACTTAAAATGCTGTTGTTTCGAGGGTTTGTACACAACCCTGGTCAACCTCTTAAAGGACATAATTCCCTAAATTTGTCACCTCTTCAAGGGTTTGTCCACTTCTAGGGTCTGCCTCTTAAAGGGCCAGTCCGCAAAACATGTCACATGTTCAAGTGGCTTTCCACTTCATAAGCCACATTGACATTTCCAAAGGTCTGTCCATTCCCAGGGTTGTCTCTTAGAAGGCCACCCACACACAATAATGCATCTTTAAGGACTGTCCACTTCCATGGTCATCCTCTTCATAGGCCAGTCACCTTAAAGTATTGCCAATTTTAAAGGTCCGTAAGCTTCCCAGGTCCACCTCTTAAAGGGCCAGTACACTTAAAATGCTGTTGTTTCGAGGGTTTGTACACAACCCTGGTCAACCTCTTAAAGGACATAATTCCCTACATTTGTCACCTCTTCAAGGGTTTGTCCACTTCTAGGGTCTGCCTCTTAAAGGGCCAGTCCGCAAAACATGTCACATGTTCAAGTGGCTTTCCACTTCATAAGCCACATTGACATTTCCAAAGGTCTGTCCATTCCCAGGGTTGTCTCTTAGAAGGCCACCCACACACAATAATGCATCTTTAAGGACTGTCCACTTCCATGGTCATCCTCTTCATAGGCCAGTCACCTTAAAGTATTGCCAATTTTAAAGGTCCGTAAGCTTCCCAGGTCCACCTCTTAAAGGGCCAGTACACTTAAAATGCTGTTGTTTCAAGGGTTTGTACACAACCCTGGTCAACCTCTTAAAGGATATAATTCCCTAAATTTGTCACCTCTTCAAGGGTTTGTCCACATCTAGGGTCTGCCTCTTAAAGGGCCAGTCATCAAAACATGTCACATGTTCAAGTGGATTTCCACTTCATAAGCCACATTGACATTTCCAAAGGTCTGTCCATTCCCAGGGTTGTCTCTTAGAAGGCCACCCACACACAATAATGCATCTTTAAGGACTGTCCACTTCCATGGTCATCCTCTTCATAGGCCAGTCACCTTAAAGTATTGCCAATTTTAAAGGTCCGTAAGCTTCCCAGGTCCACCTCTTAAAGGGCCAGTACACTTAAAATGCTGTTGTTTCGAGGGTTTGTACACAACCCTGGTCAACCTCTTAAAGGACATAATTCCCTAAATTTGTCACCTCTTCAAGGGTTTGTCCACTTCTAGGGTCTGCCTCTTAAAGGGCCAGTCCGCAAAACATGTCACATGTTCAAGTGGCTTTCCACTTCATAAGCCACATTGACATTTCCAAAGGTCTGTCCATTCCCAGGGTTGTCTCTTAGAAGGCCACCCACACACAATAATGCATCTTTAAGGACTGTCCACTTCCATGGTCATCCTCTTCATAGGCCAGTCACCTTAAAGTATTGCCAATTTTAAAGGTCCGTAAGCTTCCCAGGTCCACCTCTTAAAGGGCCAGTACACTTAAAATGCTGTTGTTTCAAGGGTTTGTACACAACCCTGGTCAACCTCTTAAAGGACATAATTCCCTAAATTTGTCACCTCTTCAAGGGTTTGTCCATATCTAGGGTCTGCCTCTTAAAGGGCCAGTCATCAAAACATGTCACATGTTCAAGTGGATTTCCACTTCATAAGCCACATTGACATTTCCAAAGGTCTGTCCATTCCCAGGGTTGTCTCTTAGAAGGCCACCCACACACAATAATGCATCTTTAAGGACTGTCCACTTCCATGGTCATCCTCTTCATAGGCCAGTCACCTTAAAGTATTGCCAATTTTAAAGGTCCGTAAGCTTCCCAGGTCCACCTCTTAAAGGGCCAGTACACTTAAAATGCTGTTGTTTCGAGGGTTTGTACACAACCCTGGTCAACCTCTTAAAGGACATAATTCCCTACATTTGTCACCTCTTCAAGGGTTTGTCCACTTCTAGGGTCTGCCTCTTAAAGGGCCAGTCCGCAAAACATGTCACATGTTCAAGTGGCTTTCCACTTCATAAGCCACATTGACATTTCCAAAGGTCTGTCCATTCCCAGGGTTGTCTCTTAGAAGGCCACCCACACACAATAATGCATCTTTAAGGACTGTCCACTTCCATGGTCATCCTCTTCATAGGCCAGTCACCTTAAAGTATTGCCAATTTTAAAGGTCCGTAAGCTTCCCAGGTCCACCTCTTAAAGGGCCAGTACACTTAAAATGCTGTTGTTTCGAGGGTTTGTACACAACCCTGGTCAACCTCTTAAAGGACATAATTCCCTAAATTTGTCACCTCCTCAAGGGTTTGTCCACTTCTAGGGTCTGCCTCTTAAAGGGCCAGTCCGCAAAACATGTCACATGTTCAAGTGGCTTTCCACTTCATAAGCCACATTGACATTTCCAAAGGTCTGTCCATTCCCAGGGTTGTCTCTTAGAAGGCCACCCACACACAATAATGCATCTTTAAGGACTGTCCACTTCCATGGTCATCCTCTTCATAGGCCAGTCACCTTAAAGTATTGCCAATTTTAAAGGTCCGTAAGCTTCCCAGGTCCACCTCTTAAAGGGCCAGTACACTTAAAATGCTGTTGTTTCGAGGGTTTGTACACAACCCTGGTCAACCTCTTAAAGGACATAATTCCCTACATTTGTCACCTCTTCAAGGGTTTGTCCACTTCTAGGGTCTGCCTCTTAAAGGGCCAGTCCGCAAAACATGTCACATGTTCAAGTGGCTTTCCACTTCATAAGCCACATTGACATTTCCAAAGGTCTGTCCATTCCCAGGGTTGTCTCTTAGAAGGCCACCCACACACAATAATGCATCTTTAAGGACTGTCCACTTCCATGGTCATCCTCTTCATAGGCCAGTCACCTTAAAGTATTGCCAATTTTAAAGGTCCGTAAGCTTCCCAGGTCCACCTCTTAAAGGGCCAGTACACTTAAAATGCTGTTGTTTCAAGGGTTTGTACACAACCCTGGTCAACCTCTTAAAGGATATAATTCCCTAAATTTGTCACCTCTTCAAGGGTTTGTCCACATCTAGGGTCTGCCTCTTAAAGGGCCAGTCATCAAAACATGTCACATGTTCAAGTGGATTTCCACTTCATAAGCCACATTGACATTTCCAAAGGTCTGTCCATTCCCAGGGTTGTCTCTTAGAAGGCCACCCACACACAATAATGCATCTTTAAGGACTGTCCACTTCCATGGTCATCCTCTTCATAGGCCAGTCACCTTAAAGTATTGCCAATTTTAAAGGTCCGTAAGCTTCCCAGGTCCACCTCTTAAAGGGCCAGTACACTTAAAATGCTGTTGTTTCGAGGGTTTGTACACAACCCTGGTCAACCTCTTAAAGGACATAATTCCCTAAATTTGTCACCTCTTCAAGGGTTTGTCCACTTCTAGGGTCTGCCTCTTAAAGGGCCAGTCCGCAAAACATGTCACATGTTCAAGTGGCTTTCCACTTCATAAGCCACATTGACATTTCCAAAGGTCTGTCCATTCCCAGGGTTGTCTCTTAGAAGGCCACCCACACACAATAATGCATCTTTAAGGACTGTCCACTTCCATGGTCATCCTCTTCATAGGCCAGTCACCTTAAAGTATTGCCAATTTTAAAGGTCCGTAAGCTTCCCAGGTCCACCTCTTAAAGGGCCAGTACACTTAAAATGCTGTTGTTTCAAGGGTTTGTACACAACCCTGGTCAACCTCTTAAAGGACATAATTCCCTAAATTTGTCACCTCTTCAAGGGTTTGTCCATATCTAGGGTCTGCCTCTTAAAGGGCCAGTCATCAAAACATGTCACATGTTCAAGTGGATTTCCACTTCATAAGCCACATTGACATTTCCAAAGGTCTGTCCATTCCCAGGGTTGTCTCTTAGAAGGCCACCCACACACAATAATGCATCTTTAAGGACTGTCCACTTCCATGGTCATCCTCTTCATAGGCCAGTCACCTTAAAGTATTGCCAATTTTAAAGGTCCGTAAGCTTCCCAGGTCCACCTCTTAAAGGGCCAGTACACTTAAAATGCTGTTGTTTCGAGGGTTTGTACACAACCCTGGTCAACCTCTTAAAGGACATAATTCCCTACATTTGTCACCTCTTCAAGGGTTTGTCCACTTCTAGGGTCTGCCTCTTAAAGGGCCAGTCCGCAAAACATGTCACATGTTCAAGTGGCTTTCCACTTCATAAGCCACATTGACATTTCCAAAGGTCTGTCCATTCCCAGGGTTGTCTCTTAGAAGGCCACCCACACACAATAATGCATCTTTAAGGACTGTCCACTTCCATGGTCATCCTCTTCATAGGCCAGTCACCTTAAAGTATTGCCAATTTTAAAGGTCCGTAAGCTTCCCAGGTCCACCTCTTAAAGGGCCAGTACACTTAAAATGCTGTTGTTTCGAGGGTTTGTACACAACCCTGGTCAACCTCTTAAAGGACATAATTCCCTAAATTTGTCACCTCTTCAAGGGTTTGTCCACTTCTAGGGTCTGCCTCTTAAAGGGCCAGTCCGCAAAACATGTCACATGTTCAAGTGGCTTTCCACTTCATAAGCCACATTGACATTTCCAAAGGTCTGTCCATTCCCAGGGTTGTCTCTTAGAAGGCCACCCACACACAATAATGCATCTTTAAGGACTGTCCACTTCCATGGTCATCCTCTTCATAGGCCAGTCACCTTAAAGTATTGCCAATTTTAAAGGTCCGTAAGCTTCCCAGGTCCACCTCTTAAAGGGCCAGTACACTTAAAATGCTGTTGTTTCAAGGGTTTGTACACAACCCTGGTCAACCTCTTAAAGGACATAATTCCCTAAATTTGTCACCTCTTCAAGGGTTTGTCCACATCTAGGGTCTGCCTCTTAAAGGGCCAGTCATCAAAACATGTCACATGTTCAAGTGGATTTCCACTTCATAAGCCACATTGACATTTCCAAAGGTCTGTCCATTCCCAGGGTTGTCTCTTAGAAGGCCACCCACACACAATAATGCATCTTTAAGGACTGTCCACTTCCATGGTCATCCTCTTCATAGGCCAGTCACCTTAAAGTATTGCCAATTTTAAAGGTCCGTAAGCTTCCCAGGTCCACCTCTTAAAGGGCCAGTACACTTAAAATGCTGTTGTTTCGAGGGTTTGTACACAACCCTGGTCAACCTCTTAAAGGACATAATTCCCTAAATTTGTCACCTCTTCAAGGGTTTGTCCACTTCTAGGGTCTGCCTCTTAAAGGGCCAGTCCGCAAAACATGTCACATGTTCAAGTGGCTTTCCACTTCATAAGCCACATTGACATTTCCAAAGGTCTGTCCATTCCCAGGGTTGTCTCTTAGAAGGCCACCCACACACAATAATGCATCTTTAAGGACTGTCCACTTCCATGGTCATCCTCTTCATAGGCCAGTCACCTTAAAGTATTGCCAATTTTAAAGGTCCGTAAGCTTCCCAGGTCCACCTCTTAAAGGGCCAGTACACTTAAAATGCTGTTGTTTCAAGGGTTTGTACACAACCCTGGTCAACCTCTTAAAGGACATAATTCCCTAAATTTGTCACCTCTTCAAGGGTTTGTCCATATCTAGGGTCTGCCTCTTAAAGGGCCAGTCATCAAAACATGTCACATGTTCAAGTGGATTTCCACTTCATAAGCCACATTGACATTTCCAAAGGTCTGTCCATTCCCAGGGTTGTCTCGTAGAAGGCCACCCACACACAATAATGCATCTTTAAGGACTGTCCACTTCCATGGTCATCCTCTTCATAGGCCAGTCACCTTAAAGTATTGCCAATTTTAAAGGTCCGTAAGCTTCCCAGGTCCACCTCTTAAAGGGTCAGTACACTTAAAATGCTGTTGTTTCGAGGGTTTGTACACAACCCTGGTCAACCTCTTAAAGGACATAATTCCCTAAATTTGTCACCTCTTCAAGGGTTTGTCCACTTCTAGGGTCTGCCTCTTAAAGGGCCAGTCATCAAAACATGTCACATGTTCAAGTGGCTTTCCACTTCATAAGCCACATTGACATTTCCAAAGGTCTGTCCATTCCCAGGGTTGTCTCTTAGAAGGCCACCCACACACAATAATGCATCTTTAAGGACTGTCCACTTCCATGGTCATCCTCTTCATAGGCCAGTCACCTTAAAGTATTGCCAATTTTAAAGGTCTGTAAGCTTCCCAGGTCCACCTCTTAAAGGGCCAGTACACTTAAAATGCTGTTGTTTCAAGGGTTTGTACACAACCCTGGTCAACCTCTTAAAGGACATAATTCCCTAAATTTGTCACCTCTTCAAGGGTTTGTCCACATCTAGGGTCTGCCTCTTAAAGGGCCAGTCATCAAAACATGTCACATGTTCAAGTGGATTTCCACTTCATAAGCCACATTGACATTTCCAAAGGTCTGTCCATTCCCAGGGTTGTCTCTTAGAAGGCCACCCACACACAATAATGCATCTTTAAGGACTGTCCACTTCCATGGTCATCCTCTTCATAGGCCAGTCACCTTAAAGTATTGCCAATTTTAAAGGTCCGTAAGCTTCCCAGGTCCACCTCTTAAAGGGCCAGTACACTTAAAATGCTGTTGTTTCGAGGGTTTGTACACAACCCTGGTCAACCTCTTAAAGGACATAATTCCCTACATTTGTCACCTCTTCAAGGGTTTGTCCACTTCTAGGGTCTGCCTCTTAAAGGGCCAGTCCGCAAAACATGTCACATGTTCAAGTGGCTTTCCACTTCATAAGCCACATTGACATTTCCAAAGGTCTGTCCATTCCCAGGGTTGTCTCTTAGAAGGCCACCCACACACAATAATGCATCTTTAAGGACTGTCCACTTCCATGGTCATCCTCTTCATAGGCCAGTCACCTTAAAGTATTGCCAATTTTAAAGGTCCGTAAGCTTCCCAGGTCCACCTCTTAAAGGGCCAGTACACTTAAAATGCTGTTGTTTCGAGGGTTTGTACACAACCCTGGTCAACCTCTTAAAGGACATAATTCCCTAAATTTGTCACCTCTTCAAGGGTTTGTCCACTTCTAGGGTCTGCCTCTTAAAGGGCCAGTCCGCAAAACATGTCACATGTTCAAGTGGCTTTCCACTTCATAAGCCACATTGACATTTCCAAAGGTCTGTCCATTCCCAGGGTTGTCTCTTAGAAGGCCACCCACACACAATAATGCATCTTTAAGGACTGTCCACTTCCATGGTCATCCTCTTCATAGGCCAGTCACCTTAAAGTATTGCCAATTTTAAAGGTCCGTAAGCTTCCCAGGTCCACCTCTTAAAGGGCCAGTACACTTAAAATGCTGTTGTTTCGAGGGTTTGTACACAACCCTGGTCAACCTCTTAAAGGACATAATTCCCTACATTTGTCACCTCTTCAAGGGTTTGTCCACTTCTAGGGTCTGCCTCTTAAAGGGCCAGTCCGCAAAACATGTCACATGTTCAAGTGGCTTTCCACTTCATAAGCCACATTGACATTTCCAAAGGTCTGTCCATTCCCAGGGTTGTCTCTTAGAAGGCCACCCACACACAATAATGCATCTTTAAGGACTGTCCACTTCCATGGTCATCCTCTTCATAGGCCAGTCACCTTAAAGTATTGCCAATTTTAAAGGTCCGTAAGCTTCCCAGGTCCACCTCTTAAAGGGCCAGTACACTTAAAATGCTGTTGTTTCAAGGGTTTGTACACAACCCTGGTCAACCTCTTAAAGGATATAATTCCCTAAATTTGTCACCTCTTCAAGGGTTTGTCCACATCTAGGGTCTGCCTCTTAAAGGGCCAGTCATCAAAACATGTCACATGTTCAAGTGGATTTCCACTTCATAAGCCACATTGACATTTCCAAAGGTCTGTCCATTCCCAGGGTTGTCTCTTAGAAGGCCACCCACACACAATAATGCATCTTTAAGGACTGTCCACTTCCATGGTCATCCTCTTCATAGGCCAGTCACCTTAAAGTATTGCCAATTTTAAAGGTCCGTAAGCTTCCCAGGTCCACCTCTTAAAGGGCCAGTACACTTAAAATGCTGTTGTTTCGAGGGTTTGTACACAACCCTGGTCAACCTCTTAAAGGACATAATTCCCTAAATTTGTCACCTCTTCAAGGGTTTGTCCACTTCTAGGGTCTGCCTCTTAAAGGGCCAGTCCGCAAAACATGTCACATGTTCAAGTGGCTTTCCACTTCATAAGCCACATTGACATTTCCAAAGGTCTGTCCATTCCCAGGGTTGTCTCTTAGAAGGCCACCCACACACAATAATGCATCTTTAAGGACTGTCCACTTCCATGGTCATCCTCTTCATAGGCCAGTCACCTTAAAGTATTGCCAATTTTAAAGGTCCGTAAGCTTCCCAGGTCCACCTCTTAAAGGGCCAGTACACTTAAAATGCTGTTGTTTCAAGGGTTTGTACACAACCCTGGTCAACCTCTTAAAGGACATAATTCCCTAAATTTGTCACCTCTTCAAGGGTTTGTCCATATCTAGGGTCTGCCTCTTAAAGGGCCAGTCATCAAAACATGTCACATGTTCAAGTGGATTTCCACTTCATAAGCCACATTGACATTTCCAAAGGTCTGTCCATTCCCAGGGTTGTCTCTTAGAAGGCCACCCACACACAATAATGCATCTTTAAGGACTGTCCACTTCCATGGTCATCCTCTTCATAGGCCAGTCACCTTAAAGTATTGCCAATTTTAAAGGTCCGTAAGCTTCCCAGGTCCACCTCTTAAAGGGCCAGTACACTTAAAATGCTGTTGTTTCGAGGGTTTGTACACAACCCTGGTCAACCTCTTAAAGGACATAATTCCCTAAATTTGTCACCTCTTCAAGGGTTTGTCCACTTCTAGGGTCTGCCTCTTAAAGGGCCAGTCCGCAAAACATGTCACATGTTCAAGTGGCTTTCCACTTCATAAGCCACATTGACATTTCCAAAGGTCTGTCCATTCCCAGGGTTGTCTCTTAGAAGGCCACCCACACACAATAATGCATCTTTAAGGACTGTCCACTTCCATGGTCATCCTCTTCATAGGCCAGTCACCTTAAAGTATTGCCAATTTTAAAGGTCCGTAAGCTTCCCAGGTCCACCTCTTAAAGGGCCAGTACACTTAAAATGCTGTTGTTTCAAGGGTTTGTACACAACCCTGGTCAACCTCTTAAAGGACATAATTCCCTAAATTTGTCACCTCTTCAAGGGTTTGTCCACTTCTAGGGTCTGCCTCTTAAAGGGCCAGTCCGCAAAACATGTCACATGTTCAAGTGGCTTTCCACTTCATAAGCCACATTGACATTTCCAAAGGTCTGTCCATTCCCAGGGTTGTCTCTTAGAAGGCCACCCACACACAATAATGCATCTTTAAGGACTGTCCACTTCCATGGTCATCCTCTTCATAGGCCAGTCACCTTAAAGTATTGCCAATTTTAAAGGTCCGTAAGCTTCCCAGGTCCACCTCTTAAAGGGCCAGTACACTTAAAATGCTGTTGTTTCGAGGGTTTGTACACAACCCTGGTCAACCTCTTAAAGGACATAATTCCCTAAATTTGTCACCTCTTCAAGGGTTTGTCCACTTCTAGGGTCTGCCTCTTAAAGGGCCAGTCCGCAAAACATGTCACATGTTCAAGTGGCTTTCCACTTCATAAGCCACATTGACATTTCCAAAGGTCTGTCCATTCCCAGGGTTGTCTCTTAGAAGGCCACCCACACACAATAATGCATCTTTAAGGACTGTCCACTTCCATGGTCATCCTCTTCATAGGCCAGTCACCTTAAAGTATTGCCAATTTTAAAGGTCCGTAAGCTTCCCAGGTCCACCTCTTAAAGGGCCAGTACACTTAAAATGCTGTTGTTTCGAGGGTTTGTACACAACCCTGGTCAACCTCTTAAAGGACATAATTCCCTAAATTTGTCACCTCTTCAAGGGTTTGTCCATATCTAGGGTCTGCCTCTTAAAGGGCCAGTCATCAAAACATGTCACATGTTCAAGTGGATTTCCACTTCATAAGCCACATTGACATTTCCAAAGGTCTGTCCATTCCCAGGGTTGTCTCTTAGAAGGCCACCCACACACAATAATGCATCTTTAAGGACTGTCCACTTCCATGGTCATCCTCTTCATAGGCCAGTCACCTTAAAGTATTGCCAATTTTAAAGGTCCGTAAGCTTCCCAGGTCCACCTCTTAAAGGGCCAGTACACTTAAAATGCTGTTGTTTCGAGGGTTTGTACACAACCCTGGTCAACCTCTTAAAGGACATAATTCCCTACATTTGTCACCTCTTCAAGGGTTTGTCCACTTCTAGGGTCTGCCTCTTAAAGGGCCAGTCCGCAAAACATGTCACATGTTCAAGTGGCTTTCCACTTCATAAGCCACATTGACATTTCCAAAGGTCTGTCCATTCCCAGGGTTGTCTCTTAGAAGGCCACCCACACACAATAATGCATCTTTAAGGACTGTCCACTTCCATGGTCATCCTCTTCATAGGCCAGTCACCTTAAAGTATTGCCAATTTTAAAGGTCCGTAAGCTTCCCAGGTCCACCTCTTAAAGGGCCAGTACACTTAAAATGCTGTTGTTTCGAGGGTTTGTACACAACCCTGGTCAACCTCTTAAAGGACATAATTCCCTAAATTTGTCACCTCTTCAAGGGTTTGTCCACTTCTAGGGTCTGCCTCTTAAAGGGCCAGTCCGCAAAACATGTCACATGTTCAAGTGGCTTTCCACTTCATAAGCCACATTGACATTTCCAAAGGTCTGTCCATTCCCAGGGTTGTCTCTTAGAAGGCCACCCACACACAATAATGCATCTTTAAGGACTGTCCACTTCCATGGTCATCCTCTTCATAGGCCAGTCACCTTAAAGTATTGCCAATTTTAAAGGTCCGTAAGCTTCCCAGGTCCACCTCTTAAAGGGCCAGTACACTTAAAATGCTGTTGTTTCAAGGGTTTGTACACAACCCTGGTCAACCTCTTAAAGGACATAATTCCCTAAATTTGTCACCTCTTCAAGGGTTTGTCCACATCTAGGGTCTGCCTCTTAAAGGGCCAGTCATCAAAACATGTCACATGTTCAAGTGGATTTCCACTTCATAAGCCACATTGACATTTCCAAAGGTCTGTCCATTCCCAGGGTTGTCTCTTAGAAGGCCACCCACACACAATAATGCATCTTTAAGGACTGTCCACTTCCATGGTCATCCTCTTCATAGGCCAGTCACCTTAAAGTATTGCCAATTTTAAAGGTCCGTAAGCTTCCCAGGTCCACCTCTTAAAGGGCCAGTACACTTAAAATGCTGTTGTTTCGAGGGTTTGTACACAACCCTGGTCAACCTCTTAAAGGACATAATTCCCTAAATTTGTCACCTCTTCAAGGGTTTGTCCACTTCTAGGGTCTGCCTCTTAAAGGGCCAGTCCGCAAAACATGTCACATGTTCAAGTGGCTTTCCACTTCATAAGCCACATTGACATTTCCAAAGGTCTGTCCATTCCCAGGGTTGTCTCTTAGAAGGCCACCCACACACAATAATGCATCTTTAAGGACTGTCCACTTCCATGGTCATCCTCTTCATAGGCCAGTCACCTTAAAGTATTGCCAATTTTAAAGGTCCGTAAGCTTCCCAGGTCCACCTCTTAAAGGGCCAGTACACTTAAAATGCTGTTGTTTCAAGGGTTTGTACACAACCCTGGTCAACCTCTTAAAGGACATAATTCCCTAAATTTGTCACCTCTTCAAGGGTTTGTCCATATCTAGGGTCTGCCTCTTAAAGGGCCAGTCATCAAAACATGTCACATGTTCAAGTGGATTTCCACTTCATAAGCCACATTGACATTTCCAAAGGTCTGTCCATTCCCAGGGTTGTCTCGTAGAAGGCCACCCACACACAATAATGCATCTTTAAGGACTGTCCACTTCCATGGTCATCCTCTTCATAGGCCAGTCACCTTAAAGTATTGCCAATTTTAAAGGTCCGTAAGCTTCCCAGGTCCACCTCTTAAAGGGCCAGTACACTTAAAATGCTGTTGTTTCGAGGGTTTGTACACAACCCTGGTCAACCTCTTAAAGGACATAATTCCCTAAATTTGTCACCTCTTCAAGGGTTTGTCCACTTCTAGGGTCTGCCTCTTAAAGGGCCAGTCCGCAAAACATGTCACATGTTCAAGTGGCTTTCCACTTCATAAGCCACATTGACATTTCCAAAGGTCTGTCCATTCCCAGGGTTGTCTCTTAGAAGGCCACCCACACACAATAATGCATCTTTAAGGACTGTCCACTTCCATGGTCATCCTCTTCATAGGCCAGTCACCTTAAAGTATTGCCAATTTTAAAGGTCCGTAAGCTTCCCAGGTCCACCTCTTAAAGGGCCAGTACACTTAAAATGCTGTTGTTTCAAGGGTTTGTACACAACCCTGGTCAACCTCTTAAAGGACATAATTCCCTAAATTTGTCACCTCTTCAAGGGTTTGTCCATATCTAGGGTCTGCCTCTTAAAGGGCCAGTCATCAAAACATGTCACATGTTCAAGTGGATTTCCACTTCATAAGCCACATTGACATTTCCAAAGGTCTGTCCATTCCCAGGGTTGTCTCTTAGAAGGCCACCCACACACAATAATGCATCTTTAAGGACTGTCCACTTCCATGGTCATCCTCTTCATAGGCCAGTCACCTTAAAGTATTGCCAATTTTAAAGGTCCGTAAGCTTCCCAGGTCCACCTCTTAAAGGGCCAGTACACTTAAAATGCTGTTGTTTCGAGGGTTTGTACACAACCCTGGTCAACCTCTTAAAGGACATAATTCCCTAAATTTGTCACCTCTTCAAGGGTTTGTCCACTTCTAGGGTCTGCCTCTTAAAGGGCCAGTCCGCAAAACATGTCACATGTTCAAGTGGCTTTCCACTTCATAAGCCACATTGACATTTCCAAAGGTCTGTCCATTCCCAGGGTTGTCTCTTAGAAGGCCACCCACACACAATAATGCATCTTTAAGGACTGTCCACTTCCATGGTCATCCTCTTCATAGGCCAGTCACCTTAAAGTATTGCCAATTTTAAAGGTCCGTAAGCTTCCCAGGTCCACCTCTTAAAGGGCCAGTACACTTAAAATGCTGTTGTTTCAAGGGTTTGTACACAACCCTGGTCAACCTCTTAAAGGACATAATTCCCTAAATTTGTCACCTCTTCAAGGGTTTGTCCACTTCTAGGGTCTGCCTCTTAAAGGGCCAGTCCGCAAAACATGTCACATGTTCAAGTGGCTTTCCACTTCATAAGCCACATTGACATTTCCAAAGGTCTGTCCATTCCCAGGGTTGTCTCTTAGAAGGCCACCCACACACAATAATGCATCTTTAAGGACTGTCCACTTCCATGGTCATCCTCTTCATAGGCCAGTCACCTTAAAGTATTGCCAATTTTAAAGGTCCGTAAGCTTCCCAGGTCCACCTCTTAAAGGGCCAGTACACTTAAAATGCTGTTGTTTCGAGGGTTTGTACACAACCCTGGTCAACCTCTTAAAGGACATAATTCCCTAAATTTGTCACCTCTTCAAGGGTTTGTCCACTTCTAGGGTCTGCCTCTTAAAGGGCCAGTCCGCAAAACATGTCACATGTTCAAGTGGCTTTCCACTTCATAAGCCACATTGACATTTCCAAAGGTCTGTCCATTCCCAGGGTTGTCTCTTAGAAGGCCACCCACACACAATAATGCATCTTTAAGGACTGTCCACTTCCATGGTCATCCTCTTCATAGGCCAGTCACCTTAAAGTATTGCCAATTTTAAAGGTCCGTAAGCTTCCCAGGTCCACCTCTTAAAGGGCCAGTACACTTAAAATGCTGTTGTTTCGAGGGTTTGTACACAACCCTGGTCAACCTCTTAAAGGACATAATTCCCTAAATTTGTCACCTCTTCAAGGGTTTGTCCATATCTAGGGTCTGCCTCTTAAAGGGCCAGTCATCAAAACATGTCACATGTTCAAGTGGATTTCCACTTCATAAGCCACATTGACATTTCCAAAGGTCTGTCCATTCCCAGGGTTGTCTCTTAGAAGGCCACCCACACACAATAATGCATCTTTAAGGACTGTCCACTTCCATGGTCATCCTCTTCATAGGCCAGTCACCTTAAAGTATTGCCAATTTTAAAGGTCCGTAAGCTTCCCAGGTCCACCTCTTAAAGGGCCAGTACACTTAAAATGCTGTTGTTTCGAGGGTTTGTACACAACCCTGGTCAACCTCTTAAAGGACATAATTCCCTACATTTGTCACCTCTTCAAGGGTTTGTCCACTTCTAGGGTCTGCCTCTTAAAGGGCCAGTCCGCAAAACATGTCACATGTTCAAGTGGCTTTCCACTTCATAAGCCACATTGACATTTCCAAAGGTCTGTCCATTCCCAGGGTTGTCTCTTAGAAGGCCACCCACACACAATAATGCATCTTTAAGGACTGTCCACTTCCATGGTCATCCTCTTCATAGGCCAGTCACCTTAAAGTATTGCCAATTTTAAAGGTCCGTAAGCTTCCCAGGTCCACCTCTTAAAGGGCCAGTACACTTAAAATGCTGTTGTTTCGAGGGTTTGTACACAACCCTGGTCAACCTCTTAAAGGACATAATTCCCTAAATTTGTCACCTCTTCAAGGGTTTGTCCACTTCTAGGGTCTGCCTCTTAAAGGGCCAGTCCGCAAAACATGTCACATGTTCAAGTGGCTTTCCACTTCATAAGCCACATTGACATTTCCAAAGGTCTGTCCATTCCCAGGGTTGTCTCTTAGAAGGCCACCCACACACAATAATGCATCTTTAAGGACTGTCCACTTCCATGGTCATCCTCTTCATAGGCCAGTCACCTTAAAGTATTGCCAATTTTAAAGGTCCGTAAGCTTCCCAGGTCCACCTCTTAAAGGGCCAGTACACTTAAAATGCTGTTGTTTCAAGGGTTTGTACACAACCCTGGTCAACCTCTTAAAGGACATAATTCCCTAAATTTGTCACCTCTTCAAGGGTTTGTCCACATCTAGGGTCTGCCTCTTAAAGGGCCAGTCATCAAAACATGTCACATGTTCAAGTGGATTTCCACTTCATAAGCCACATTGACATTTCCAAAGGTCTGTCCATTCCCAGGGTTGTCTCTTAGAAGGCCACCCACACACAATAATGCATCTTTAAGGACTGTCCACTTCCATGGTCATCCTCTTCATAGGCCAGTCACCTTAAAGTATTGCCAATTTTAAAGGTCCGTAAGCTTCCCAGGTCCACCTCTTAAAGGGCCAGTACACTTAAAATGCTGTTGTTTCGAGGGTTTGTACACAACCCTGGTCAACCTCTTAAAGGACATAATTCCCTAAATTTGTCACCTCTTCAAGGGTTTGTCCACTTCTAGGGTCTGCCTCTTAAAGGGCCAGTCCGCAAAACATGTCACATGTTCAAGTGGCTTTCCACTTCATAAGCCACATTGACATTTCCAAAGGTCTGTCCATTCCCAGGGTTGTCTCTTAGAAGGCCACCCACACACAATAATGCATCTTTAAGGACTGTCCACTTCCATGGTCATCCTCTTCATAGGCCAGTCACCTTAAAGTATTGCCAATTTTAAAGGTCCGTAAGCTTCCCAGGTCCACCTCTTAAAGGGCCAGTACACTTAAAATGCTGTTGTTTCAAGGGTTTGTACACAACCCTGGTCAACCTCTTAAAGGACATAATTCCCTAAATTTGTCACCTCTTCAAGGGTTTGTCCATATCTAGGGTCTGCCTCTTAAAGGGCCAGTCAT
This sequence comes from Eleutherodactylus coqui, assembly GCF_035609145.1. Taxonomy (NCBI): domain Eukaryota; kingdom Metazoa; phylum Chordata; class Amphibia; order Anura; family Eleutherodactylidae; genus Eleutherodactylus; species Eleutherodactylus coqui. The sequence goes on along the minus strand of NW_027102569.1, from coordinate 75,718 downwards.
CAAAACATGTCACATGTTCAAGTGGATTTCCACTTCATAAGCCACATTGACATTTCCAAAGGTCTGTCCATTCCCAGGGTTGTCTCGTAGAAGGCCACCCACACACAATAATGCATCTTTAAGGACTGTCCACTTCCATGGTCATCCTCTTCATAGGCCAGTCACCTTAAAGTATTGCCAATTTTAAAGGTCCGTAAGCTTCCCAGGTCCACCTCTTAAAGGGCCAGTACACTTAAAATGCTGTTGTTTCGAGGGTTTGTACACAACCCTGGTCAACCTCTTAAAGGACATAATTCCCTAAATTTGTCACCTCTTCAAGGGTTTGTCCACTTCTAGGGTCTGCCTCTTAAAGGGCCAGTCATCAAAACATGTCACATGTTCAAGTGGCTTTCCACTTCATAAGCCACATTGACATTTCCAAAGGTCTGTCCATTCCCAGGGTTGTCTCTTAGAAGGCCACCCACACACAATAATGCATCTTTAAGGACTGTCCACTTCCATGGTCATCCTCTTCATAGGCCAGTCACCTTAAAGTATTGCCAATTTTAAAGGTCTGTAAGCTTCCCAGGTCCACCTCTTAAAGGGCCAGTACACTTAAAATGCTGTTGTTTCAAGGGTTTGTACACAACCCTGGTCAACCTCTTAAAGGACATAATTCCCTAAATTTGTCACCTCTTCAAGGGTTTGTCCACATCTAGGGTCTGCCTCTTAAAGGGCCAGTCATCAAAACATGTCACATGTTCAAGTGGATTTCCACTTCATAAGCCACATTGACATTTCCAAAGGTCTGTCCATTCCCAGGGTTGTCTCTTAGAAGGCCACCCACACACAATAATGCATCTTTAAGGACTGTCCACTTCCATGGTCATCCTCTTCATAGGCCAGTCACCTTAAAGTATTGCCAATTTTAAAGGTCCGTAAGCTTCCCAGGTCCACCTCTTAAAGGGCCAGTACACTTAAAATGCTGTTGTTTCGAGGGTTTGTACACAACCCTGGTCAACCTCTTAAAGGACATAATTCCCTACATTTGTCACCTCTTCAAGGGTTTGTCCACTTCTAGGGTCTGCCTCTTAAAGGGCCAGTCCGCAAAACATGTCACATGTTCAAGTGGCTTTCCACTTCATAAGCCACATTGACATTTCCAAAGGTCTGTCCATTCCCAGGGTTGTCTCTTAGAAGGCCACCCACACACAATAATGCATCTTTAAGGACTGTCCACTTCCATGGTCATCCTCTTCATAGGCCAGTCACCTTAAAGTATTGCCAATTTTAAAGGTCCGTAAGCTTCCCAGGTCCACCTCTTAAAGGGCCAGTACACTTAAAATGCTGTTGTTTCGAGGGTTTGTACACAACCCTGGTCAACCTCTTAAAGGACATAATTCCCTAAATTTGTCACCTCTTCAAGGGTTTGTCCACTTCTAGGGTCTGCCTCTTAAAGGGCCAGTCCGCAAAACATGTCACATGTTCAAGTGGCTTTCCACTTCATAAGCCACATTGACATTTCCAAAGGTCTGTCCATTCCCAGGGTTGTCTCTTAGAAGGCCACCCACACACAATAATGCATCTTTAAGGACTGTCCACTTCCATGGTCATCCTCTTCATAGGCCAGTCACCTTAAAGTATTGCCAATTTTAAAGGTCCGTAAGCTTCCCAGGTCCACCTCTTAAAGGGCCAGTACACTTAAAATGCTGTTGTTTCGAGGGTTTGTACACAACCCTGGTCAACCTCTTAAAGGACATAATTCCCTACATTTGTCACCTCTTCAAGGGTTTGTCCACTTCTAGGGTCTGCCTCTTAAAGGGCCAGTCCGCAAAACATGTCACATGTTCAAGTGGCTTTCCACTTCATAAGCCACATTGACATTTCCAAAGGTCTGTCCATTCCCAGGGTTGTCTCTTAGAAGGCCACCCACACACAATAATGCATCTTTAAGGACTGTCCACTTCCATGGTCATCCTCTTCATAGGCCAGTCACCTTAAAGTATTGCCAATTTTAAAGGTCCGTAAGCTTCCCAGGTCCACCTCTTAAAGGGCCAGTACACTTAAAATGCTGTTGTTTCAAGGGTTTGTACACAACCCTGGTCAACCTCTTAAAGGATATAATTCCCTAAATTTGTCACCTCTTCAAGGGTTTGTCCACATCTAGGGTCTGCCTCTTAAAGGGCCAGTCATCAAAACATGTCACATGTTCAAGTGGATTTCCACTTCATAAGCCACATTGACATTTCCAAAGGTCTGTCCATTCCCAGGGTTGTCTCTTAGAAGGCCACCCACACACAATAATGCATCTTTAAGGACTGTCCACTTCCATGGTCATCCTCTTCATAGGCCAGTCACCTTAAAGTATTGCCAATTTTAAAGGTCCGTAAGCTTCCCAGGTCCACCTCTTAAAGGGCCAGTACACTTAAAATGCTGTTGTTTCGAGGGTTTGTACACAACCCTGGTCAACCTCTTAAAGGACATAATTCCCTAAATTTGTCACCTCTTCAAGGGTTTGTCCACTTCTAGGGTCTGCCTCTTAAAGGGCCAGTCCGCAAAACATGTCACATGTTCAAGTGGCTTTCCACTTCATAAGCCACATTGACATTTCCAAAGGTCTGTCCATTCCCAGGGTTGTCTCTTAGAAGGCCACCCACACACAATAATGCATCTTTAAGGACTGTCCACTTCCATGGTCATCCTCTTCATAGGCCAGTCACCTTAAAGTATTGCCAATTTTAAAGGTCCGTAAGCTTCCCAGGTCCACCTCTTAAAGGGCCAGTACACTTAAAATGCTGTTGTTTCAAGGGTTTGTACACAACCCTGGTCAACCTCTTAAAGGACATAATTCCCTAAATTTGTCACCTCTTCAAGGGTTTGTCCATATCTAGGGTCTGCCTCTTAAAGGGCCAGTCATCAAAACATGTCACATGTTCAAGTGGATTTCCACTTCATAAGCCACATTGACATTTCCAAAGGTCTGTCCATTCCCAGGGTTGTCTCTTAGAAGGCCACCCACACACAATAATGCATCTTTAAGGACTGTCCACTTCCATGGTCATCCTCTTCATAGGCCAGTCACCTTAAAGTATTGCCAATTTTAAAGGTCCGTAAGCTTCCCAGGTCCACCTCTTAAAGGGCCAGTACACTTAAAATGCTGTTGTTTCGAGGGTTTGTACACAACCCTGGTCAACCTCTTAAAGGACATAATTCCCTAAATTTGTCACCTCTTCAAGGGTTTGTCCACTTCTAGGGTCTGCCTCTTAAAGGGCCAGTCCGCAAAACATGTCACATGTTCAAGTGGCTTTCCACTTCATAAGCCACATTGACATTTCCAAAGGTCTGTCCATTCCCAGGGTTGTCTCTTAGAAGGCCACCCACACACAATAATGCATCTTTAAGGACTGTCCACTTCCATGGTCATCCTCTTCATAGGCCAGTCACCTTAAAGTATTGCCAATTTTAAAGGTCCGTAAGCTTCCCAGGTCCACCTCTTAAAGGGCCAGTACACTTAAAATGCTGTTGTTTCAAGGGTTTGTACACAACCCTGGTCAACCTCTTAAAGGACATAATTCCCTAAATTTGTCACCTCTTCAAGGGTTTGTCCACTTCTAGGGTCTGCCTCTTAAAGGGCCAGTCCGCAAAACATGTCACATGTTCAAGTGGCTTTCCACTTCATAAGCCACATTGACATTTCCAAAGGTCTGTCCATTCCCAGGGTTGTCTCTTAGAAGGCCACCCACACACAATAATGCATCTTTAAGGACTGTCCACTTCCATGGTCATCCTCTTCATAGGCCAGTCACCTTAAAGTATTGCCAATTTTAAAGGTCCGTAAGCTTCCCAGGTCCACCTCTTAAAGGGCCAGTACACTTAAAATGCTGTTGTTTCGAGGGTTTGTACACAACCCTGGTCAACCTCTTAAAGGACATAATTCCCTAAATTTGTCACCTCTTCAAGGGTTTGTCCACTTCTAGGGTCTGCCTCTTAAAGGGCCAGTCCGCAAAACATGTCACATGTTCAAGTGGCTTTCCACTTCATAAGCCACATTGACATTTCCAAAGGTCTGTCCATTCCCAGGGTTGTCTCTTAGAAGGCCACCCACACACAATAATGCATCTTTAAGGACTGTCCACTTCCATGGTCATCCTCTTCATAGGCCAGTCACCTTAAAGTATTGCCAATTTTAAAGGTCCGTAAGCTTCCCAGGTCCACCTCTTAAAGGGCCAGTACACTTAAAATGCTGTTGTTTCGAGGGTTTGTACACAACCCTGGTCAACCTCTTAAAGGACATAATTCCCTAAATTTGTCACCTCTTCAAGGGTTTGTCCACTTCTAGGGTCTGCCTCTTAAAGGGCCAGTCCGCAAAACATGTCACATGTTCAAGTGGCTTTCCACTTCATAAGCCACATTGACATTTCCAAAGGTCTGTCCATTCCCAGGGTTGTCTCTTAGAAGGCCACCCACACACAATAATGCATCTTTAAGGACTGTCCACTTCCATGGTCATCCTCTTCATAGGCCAGTCACCTTAAAGTATTGCCAATTTTAAAGGTCCGTAAGCTTCCCAGGTCCACCTCTTAAAGGGCCAGTACACTTAAAATGCTGTTGTTTCGAGGGTTTGTACACAACCCTGGTCAACCTCTTAAAGGACATAATTCCCTACATTTGTCACCTCTTCAAGGGTTTGTCCACTTCTAGGGTCTGCCTCTTAAAGGGCCAGTCCGCAAAACATGTCACATGTTCAAGTGGCTTTCCACTTCATAAGCCACATTGACATTTCCAAAGGTCTGTCCATTCCCAGGGTTGTCTCTTAGAAGGCCACCCACACACAATAATGCATCTTTAAGGACTGTCCACTTCCATGGTCATCCTCTTCATAGGCCAGTCACCTTAAAGTATTGCCAATTTTAAAGGTCCGTAAGCTTCCCAGGTCCACCTCTTAAAGGGCCAGTACACTTAAAATGCTGTTGTTTCAAGGGTTTGTACACAACCCTGGTCAACCTCTTAAAGGACATAATTCCCTAAATTTGTCACCTCTTCAAGGGTTTGTCCACATCTAGGGTCTGCCTCTTAAAGGGCCAGTCATCAAAACATGTCACATGTTCAAGTGGATTTCCACTTCATAAGCCACATTGACATTTCCAAAGGTCTGTCCATTCCCAGGGTTGTCTCTTAGAAGGCCACCCACACACAATAATGCATCTTTAAGGACTGTCCACTTCCATGGTCATCCTCTTCATAGGCCAGTCACCTTAAAGTATTGCCAATTTTAAAGGTCCGTAAGCTTCCCAGGTCCACCTCTTAAAGGGCCAGTACACTTAAAATGCTGTTGTTTCGAGGGTTTGTACACAACCCTGGTCAACCTCTTAAAGGACATAATTCCCTAAATTTGTCACCTCTTCAAGGGTTTGTCCACTTCTAGGGTCTGCCTCTTAAAGGGCCAGTCCGCAAAACATGTCACATGTTCAAGTGGCTTTCCACTTCATAAGCCACATTGACATTTCCAAAGGTCTGTCCATTCCCAGGGTTGTCTCTTAGAAGGCCACCCACACACAATAATGCATCTTTAAGGACTGTCCACTTCCATGGTCATCCTCTTCATAGGCCAGTCACCTTAAAGTATTGCCAATTTTAAAGGTCCGTAAGCTTCCCAGGTCCACCTCTTAAAGGGCCAGTACACTTAAAATGCTGTTGTTTCGAGGGTTTGTACACAACCCTGGTCAACCTCTTAAAGGACATAATTCCCTACATTTGTCACCTCTTCAAGGGTTTGTCCACTTCTAGGGTCTGCCTCTTAAAGGGCCAGTCCGCAAAACATGTCACATGTTCAAGTGGCTTTCCACTTCATAAGCCACATTGACATTTCCAAAGGTCTGTCCATTCCCAGGGTTGTCTCTTAGAAGGCCACCCACACACAATAATGCATCTTTAAGGACTGTCCACTTCCATGGTCATCCTCTTCATAGGCCAGTCACCTTAAAGTATTGCCAATTTTAAAGGTCCGTAAGCTTCCCAGGTCCACCTCTTAAAGGGCCAGTACACTTAAAATGCTGTTGTTTCGAGGGTTTGTACACAACCCTGGTCAACCTCTTAAAGGACATAATTCCCTACATTTGTCACCTCTTCAAGGGTTTGTCCACTTCTAGGGTCTGCCTCTTAAAGGGCCAGTCCGCAAAACATGTCACATGTTCAAGTGGCTTTCCACTTCATAAGCCACATTGACATTTCCAAAGGTCTGTCCATTCCCAGGGTTGTCTCTTAGAAGGCCACCCACACACAATAATGCATCTTTAAGGACTGTCCACTTCCATGGTCATCCTCTTCATAGGCCAGTCACCTTAAAGTATTGCCAATTTTAAAGGTCCGTAAGCTTCCCAGGTCCACCTCTTAAAGGGCCAGTACACTTAAAATGCTGTTGTTTCGAGGGTTTGTACACAACCCTGGTCAACCTCTTAAAGGACATAATTCCCTAAATTTGTCACCTCTTCAAGGGTTTGTCCACTTCTAGGGTCTGCCTCTTAAAGGGCCAGTCCGCAAAACATGTCACATGTTCAAGTGGCTTTCCACTTCATAAGCCACATTGACATTTCCAAAGGTCTGTCCATTCCCAGGGTTGTCTCTTAGAAGGCCACCCACACACAATAATGCATCTTTAAGGACTGTCCACTTCCATGGTCATCCTCTTCATAGGCCAGTCACCTTAAAGTATTGCCAATTTTAAAGGTCCGTAAGCTTCCCAGGTCCACCTCTTAAAGGGCCAGTACACTTAAAATGCTGTTGTTTCGAGGGTTTGTACACAACCCTGGTCAACCTCTTAAAGGACATAATTCCCTACATTTGTCACCTCTTCAAGGGTTTGTCCACTTCTAGGGTCTGCCTCTTAAAGGGCCAGTCCGCAAAACATGTCACATGTTCAAGTGGCTTTCCACTTCATAAGCCACATTGACATTTCCAAAGGTCTGTCCATTCCCAGGGTTGTCTCTTAGAAGGCCACCCACACACAATAATGCATCTTTAAGGACTGTCCACTTCCATGGTCATCCTCTTCATAGGCCAGTCACCTTAAAGTATTGCCAATTTTAAAGGTCCGTAAGCTTCCCAGGTCCACCTCTTAAAGGGCCAGTACACTTAAAATGCTGTTGTTTCAAGGGTTTGTACACAACCCTGGTCAACCTCTTAAAGGATATAATTCCCTAAATTTGTCACCTCTTCAAGGGTTTGTCCACATCTAGGGTCTGCCTCTTAAAGGGCCAGTCATCAAAACATGTCACATGTTCAAGTGGATTTCCACTTCATAAGCCACATTGACATTTCCAAAGGTCTGTCCATTCCCAGGGTTGTCTCTTAGAAGGCCACCCACACACAATAATGCATCTTTAAGGACTGTCCACTTCCATGGTCATCCTCTTCATAGGCCAGTCACCTTAAAGTATTGCCAATTTTAAAGGTCCGTAAGCTTCCCAGGTCCACCTCTTAAAGGGCCAGTACACTTAAAATGCTGTTGTTTCGAGGGTTTGTACACAACCCTGGTCAACCTCTTAAAGGACATAATTCCCTAAATTTGTCACCTCTTCAAGGGTTTGTCCACTTCTAGGGTCTGCCTCTTAAAGGGCCAGTCCGCAAAACATGTCACATGTTCAAGTGGCTTTCCACTTCATAAGCCACATTGACATTTCCAAAGGTCTGTCCATTCCCAGGGTTGTCTCTTAGAAGGCCACCCACACACAATAATGCATCTTTAAGGACTGTCCACTTCCATGGTCATCCTCTTCATAGGCCAGTCACCTTAAAGTATTGCCAATTTTAAAGGTCCGTAAGCTTCCCAGGTCCACCTCTTAAAGGGCCAGTACACTTAAAATGCTGTTGTTTCAAGGGTTTGTACACAACCCTGGTCAACCTCTTAAAGGACATAATTCCCTAAATTTGTCACCTCTTCAAGGGTTTGTCCATATCTAGGGTCTGCCTCTTAAAGGGCCAGTCATCAAAACATGTCACATGTTCAAGTGGATTTCCACTTCATAAGCCACATTGACATTTCCAAAGGTCTGTCCATTCCCAGGGTTGTCTCTTAGAAGGCCACCCACACACAATAATGCATCTTTAAGGACTGTCCACTTCCATGGTCATCCTCTTCATAGGCCAGTCACCTTAAAGTATTGCCAATTTTAAAGGTCCGTAAGCTTCCCAGGTCCACCTCTTAAAGGGCCAGTACACTTAAAATGCTGTTGTTTCGAGGGTTTGTACACAACCCTGGTCAACCTCTTAAAGGACATAATTCCCTAAATTTGTCACCTCTTCAAGGGTTTGTCCACTTCTAGGGTCTGCCTCTTAAAGGGCCAGTCCGCAAAACATGTCACATGTTCAAGTGGCTTTCCACTTCATAAGCCACATTGACATTTCCAAAGGTCTGTCCATTCCCAGGGTTGTCTCTTAGAAGGCCACCCACACACAATAATGCATCTTTAAGGACTGTCCACTTCCATGGTCATCCTCTTCATAGGCCAGTCACCTTAAAGTATTGCCAATTTTAAAGGTCCGTAAGCTTCCCAGGTCCACCTCTTAAAGGGCCAGTACACTTAAAATGCTGTTGTTTCAAGGGTTTGTACACAACCCTGGTCAACCTCTTAAAGGACATAATTCCCTAAATTTGTCACCTCTTCAAGGGTTTGTCCACTTCTAGGGTCTGCCTCTTAAAGGGCCAGTCCGCAAAACATGTCACATGTTCAAGTGGCTTTCCACTTCATAAGCCACATTGACATTTCCAAAGGTCTGTCCATTCCCAGGGTTGTCTCTTAGAAGGCCACCCACACACAATAATGCATCTTTAAGGACTGTCCACTTCCATGGTCATCCTCTTCATAGGCCAGTCACCTTAAAGTATTGCCAATTTTAAAGGTCCGTAAGCTTCCCAGGTCCACCTCTTAAAGGGCCAGTACACTTAAAATGCTGTTGTTTCGAGGGTTTGTACACAACCCTGGTCAACCTCTTAAAGGACATAATTCCCTACATTTGTCACCTCTTCAAGGGTTTGTCCACTTCTAGGGTCTGCCTCTTAAAGGGCCAGTCCGCAAAACATGTCACATGTTCAAGTGGCTTTCCACTTCATAAGCCACATTGACATTTCCAAAGGTCTGTCCATTCCCAGGGTTGTCTCTTAGAAGGCCACCCACACACAATAATGCATCTTTAAGGACTGTCCACTTCCATGGTCATCCTCTTCATAGGCCAGTCACCTTAAAGTATTGCCAATTTTAAAGGTCCGTAAGCTTCCCAGGTCCACCTCTTAAAGGGCCAGTACACTTAAAATGCTGTTGTTTCGAGGGTTTGTACACAACCCTGGTCAACCTCTTAAAGGACATAATTCCCTACATTTGTCACCTCTTCAAGGGTTTGTCCACTTCTAGGGTCTGCCTCTTAAAGGGCCAGTCCGCAAAACATGTCACATGTTCAAGTGGCTTTCCACTTCATAAGCCACATTGACATTTCCAAAGGTCTGTCCATTCCCAGGGTTGTCTCTTAGAAGGCCACCCACACACAATAATGCATCTTTAAGGACTGTCCACTTCCATGGTCATCCTCTTCATAGGCCAGTCACCTTAAAGTATTGCCAATTTTAAAGGTCCGTAAGCTTCCCAGGTCCACCTCTTAAAGGGCCAGTACACTTAAAATGCTGTTGTTTCGAGGGTTTGTACACAACCCTGGTCAACCTCTTAAAGGACATAATTCCCTACATTTGTCACCTCTTCAAGGGTTTGTCCACTTCTAGGGTCTGCCTCTTAAAGGGCCAGTCCGCAAAACATGTCACATGTTCAAGTGGCTTTCCACTTCATAAGCCACATTGACATTTCCAAAGGTCTGTCCATTCCCAGGGTTGTCTCTTAGAAGGCCACCCACACACAATAATGCATCTTTAAGGACTGTCCACTTCCATGGTCATCCTCTTCATAGGCCAGTCACCTTAAAGTATTGCCAATTTTAAAGGTCCGTAAGCTTCCCAGGTCCACCTCTTAAAGGGCCAGTACACTTAAAATGCTGTTGTTTCAAGGGTTTGTACACAACCCTGGTCAACCTCTTAAAGGACATAATTCCCTAAATTTGTCACCTCTTCAAGGGTTTGTCCACATCTAGGGTCTGCCTCTTAAAGGGCCAGTCATCAAAACATGTCACATGTTCAAGTGGATTTCCACTTCATAAGCCACATTGACATTTCCAAAGGTCTGTCCATTCCCAGGGTTGTCTCTTAGAAGGCCACCCACACACAATAATGCATCTTTAAGGACTGTCCACTTCCATGGTCATCCTCTTCATAGGCCAGTCACCTTAAAGTATTGCCAATTTTAAAGGTCCGTAAGCTTCCCAGGTCCACCTCTTAAAGGGCCAGTACACTTAAAATGCTGTTGTTTCGAGGGTTTGTACACAACCCTGGTCAACCTCTTAAAGGACATAATTCCCTACATTTGTCACCTCTTCAAGGGTTTGTCCACTTCTAGGGTCTGCCTCTTAAAGGGCCAGTCCGCAAAACATGTCACATGTTCAAGTGGCTTTCCACTTCATAAGCCACATTGACATTTCCAAAGGTCTGTCCATTCCCAGGGTTGTCTCTTAGAAGGCCACCCACACACAATAATGCATCTTTAAGGACTGTCCACTTCCATGGTCATCCTCTTCATAGGCCAGTCACCTTAAAGTATTGCCAATTTTAAAGGTCCGTAAGCTTCCCAGGTCCACCTCTTAAAGGGCCAGTACACTTAAAATGCTGTTGTTTCAAGGGTTTGTACACAACCCTGGTCAACCTCTTAAAGGACATAATTCCCTAAATTTGTCACCTCTTCAAGGGTTTGTCCATATCTAGGGTCTGCCTCTTAAAGGGCCAGTCATCAAAACATGTCACATGTTCAAGTGGATTTCCACTTCATAAGCCACATTGACATTTCCAAAGGTCTGTCCATTCCCAGGGTTGTCTCGTAGAAGGCCACCCACACACAATAATGCATCTTTAAGGACTGTCCACTTCCATGGTCATCCTCTTCATAGGCCAGTCACCTTAAAGTATTGCCAATTTTAAAGGTCCGTAAGCTTCCCAGGTCCACCTCTTAAAGGGCCAGTACACTTATAATGCTGTTGTTTCGAGGGTTTGTACACAACCCTGGTCAACCTCTTAAAGGACATAATTCCCTAAATTTGTCACCTCTTCAAGGGTTTGTCCACTTCTAGGGTCTGCCTCTTAAAGGGCCAGTCCACAAAACATGTCACATGTTCAAGTGGCTTTCCACTTCATAAGCCACATTGACATTTCCAAAGGTCTGTCCATTCCCAGGGTTGTCTCTTAGAAGGCCACCCACACACAATAATGCATCTTTAAGGACTGTCCACTTCCATGGTCATCCTCTTCATAGGCCAGTCACCTTAAAGTATTGCCAATTTTAAAGGTCTGTAAGCTTCCCAGGTCCACCTCTTAAAGGGCCAGTACACTTAAAATGCTGTTGTTTCAAGGGTTTGTACACAACCCTGGTCAACCTCTTAAAGGACATAATTCCCTAAATTTGTCACCTCTTCAAGGGTTTGTCCACATCTAGGGTCTGCCTCTTAAAGGGCCAGTCATCAAAACATGTCACATGTTCAAGTGGATTTCCACTTCATAAGCCACATTGACATTTCCAAAGGTCTGTCCATTCCCAGGGTTGTCTCTTAGAAGGCCACCCACACACAATAATGCATCTTTAAGGACTGTCCACTTCCATGGTCATCCTCTTCATAGGCCAGTCACCTTAAAGTATTGCCAATTTTAAAGGTCCGTAAGCTTCCCAGGTCCACCTCTTAAAGGGCCAGTACACTTAAAATGCTGTTGTTTCGAGGGTTTGTACACAACCCTGGTCAACCTCTTAAAGGACATAATTCCCTACATTTGTCACCTCTTCAAGGGTTTGTCCACTTCTAGGGTCTGCCTCTTAAAGGGCCAGTCCGCAAAACATGTCACATGTTCAAGTGGCTTTCCACTTCATAAGCCACATTGACATTTCCAAAGGTCTGTCCATTCCCAGGGTTGTCTCTTAGAAGGCCACCCACACACAATAATGCATCTTTAAGGACTGTCCACTTCCATGGTCATCCTCTTCATAGGCCAGTCACCTTAAAGTATTGCCAATTTTAAAGGTCCGTAAGCTTCCCAGGTCCACCTCTTAAAGGGCCAGTACACTTAAAATGCTGTTGTTTCGAGGGTTTGTACACAACCCTGGTCAACCTCTTAAAGGACATAATTCCCTAAATTTGTCACCTCTTCAAGGGTTTGTCCACTTCTAGGGTCTGCCTCTTAAAGGGCCAGTCCGCAAAACATGTCACATGTTCAAGTGGCTTTCCACTTCATAAGCCACATTGACATTTCCAAAGGTCTGTCCATTCCCAGGGTTGTCTCTTAGAAGGCCACCCACACACAATAATGCATCTTTAAGGACTGTCCACTTCCATGGTCATCCTCTTCATAGGCCAGTCACCTTAAAGTATTGCCAATTTTAAAGGTCCGTAAGCTTCCCAGGTCCACCTCTTAAAGGGCCAGTACACTTAAAATGCTGTTGTTTCGAGGGTTTGTACACAACCCTGGTCAACCTCTTAAAGGACATAATTCCCTACATTTGTCACCTCTTCAAGGGTTTGTCCACTTCTAGGGTCTGCCTCTTAAAGGGCCAGTCCGCAAAACATGTCACATGTTCAAGTGGCTTTCCACTTCATAAGCCACATTGACATTTCCAAAGGTCTGTCCATTCCCAGGGTTGTCTCTTAGAAGGCCACCCACACACAATAATGCATCTTTAAGGACTGTCCACTTCCATGGTCATCCTCTTCATAGGCCAGTCACCTTAAAGTATTGCCAATTTTAAAGGTCCGTAAGCTTCCCAGGTCCACCTCTTAAAGGGCCAGTACACTTAAAATGCTGTTGTTTCAAGGGTTTGTACACAACCCTGGTCAACCTCTTAAAGGACATAATTCCCTAAATTTGTCACCTCTTCAAGGGTTTGTCCACATCTAGGGTCTGCCTCTTAAAGGGCCAGTCATCAAAACATGTCACATGTTCAAGTGGATTTCCACTTCATAAGCCACATTGACATTTCCAAAGGTCTGTCCATTCCCAGGGTTGTCTCTTAGAAGGCCACCCACACACAATAATGCATCTTTAAGGACTGTCCACTTCCATGGTCATCCTCTTCATAGGCCAGTCACCTTAAAGTATTGCCAATTTTAAAGGTCCGTAAGCTTCCCAGGTCCACCTCTTAAAGGGCCAGTACACTTAAAATGCTGTTGTTTCGAGGGTTTGTACACAACCCTGGTCAACCTCTTAAAGGACATAATTCCCTAAATTTGTCACCTCTTCAAGGGTTTGTCCACTTCTAGGGTCTGCCTCTTAAAGGGCCAGTCCGCAAAACATGTCACATGTTCAAGTGGCTTTCCACTTCATAAGCCACATTGACATTTCCAAAGGTCTGTCCATTCCCAGGGTTGTCTCTTGAAAGGCCACCCACACACAATAATGCATCTTTAAGGACTGTCCACTTCCATGGTCATCCTCTTCATAGGCCAGTCACCTTAAAGTATTGCCAATTTTAAAGGTCCGTAAGCTTCCCAGGTCCACCTCTTAAAGGGCCAGTACACTTAAAATGCTGTTGTTTCAAGGGTTTGTACACAACCCTGGTCAACCTCTTAAAGGACATAATTCCCTAAATTTGTCACCTCTTCAAGGGTTTGTCCATATCTAGGGTCTGCCTCTTAAAGGGCCAGTCATCAAAACATGTCACATGTTCAAGTGGATTTCCACTTCATAAGCCACATTGACATTTCCAAAGGTCTGTCCATTCCCAGGGTTGTCTCTTAGAAGGCCACCCACACACAATAATGCATCTTTAAGGACTGTCCACTTCCATGGTCATCCTCTTCATAGGCCAGTCACCTTAAAGTATTGCCAATTTTAAAGGTCCGTAAGCTTCCCAGGTCCACCTCTTAAAGGGCCAGTACACTTAAAATGCTGTTGTTTCGAGGGTTTGTACACAACCCTGGTCAACCTCTTAAAGGACATAATTCCCTAAATTTGTCACCTCTTCAAGGGTTTGTCCACTTCTAGGGTCTGCCTCTTAAAGGGCCAGTCCGCAAAACATGTCACATGTTCAAGTGGCTTTCCACTTCATAAGCCACATTGACATTTCCAAAGGTCTGTCCATTCCCAGGGTTGTCTCTTAGAAGGCCACCCACACACAATAATGCATCTTTAAGGACTGTCCACTTCCATGGTCATCCTCTTCATAGGCCAGTCACCTTAAAGTATTGCCAATTTTAAAGGTCCGTAAGCTTCCCAGGTCCACCTCTTAAAGGGCCAGTACACTTAAAATGCTGTTGTTTCAAGGGTTTGTACACAACCCTGGTCAACCTCTTAAAGGACATAATTCCCTAAATTTGTCACCTCTTCAAGGGTTTGTCCACTTCTAGGGTCTGCCTCTTAAAGGGCCAGTCCGCAAAACATGTCACATGTTCAAGTGGCTTTCCACTTCATAAGCCACATTGACATTTCCAAAGGTCTGTCCATTCCCAGGGTTGTCTCTTAGAAGGCCACCCACACACAATAATGCATCTTTAAGGACTGTCCACTTCCATGGTCATCCTCTTCATAGGCCAGTCACCTTAAAGTATTGCCAATTTTAAAGGTCCGTAAGCTTCCCAGGTCCACCTCTTAAAGGGCCAGTACACTTAAAATGCTGTTGTTTCGAGGGTTTGTACACAACCCTGGTCAACCTCTTAAAGGACATAATTCCCTAAATTTGTCACCTCTTCAAGGGTTTGTCCACTTCTAGGGTCTGCCTCTTAAAGGGCCAGTCCGCAAAACATGTCACATGTTCAAGTGGCTTTCCACTTCATAAGCCACATTGACATTTCCAAAGGTCTGTCCATTCCCAGGGTTGTCTCTTAGAAGGCCACCCACACACAATAATGCATCTTTAAGGACTGTCCACTTCCATGGTCATCCTCTTCATAGGCCAGTCACCTTAAAGTATTGCCAATTTTAAAGGTCCGTAAGCTTCCCAGGTCCACCTCTTAAAGGGCCAGTACACTTAAAATGCTGTTGTTTCAAGGGTTTGTACACAACCCTGGTCAACCTCTTAAAGGACATAATTCCCTAAATTTGTCACCTCTTCAAGGGTTTGTCCACTTCTAGGGTCTGCCTCTTAAAGGGCCAGTCCGCAAAACATGTCACATGTTCAAGTGGCTTTCCACTTCATAAGCCACATTGACATTTCCAAAGGTCTGTCCATTCCCAGGGTTGTCTCTTAGAAGGCCACCCACACACAATAATGCATCTTTAAGGACTGTCCACTTCCATGGTCATCCTCTTCATAGGCCAGTCACCTTAAAGTATTGCCAATTTTAAAGGTCCGTAAGCTTCCCAGGTCCACCTCTTAAAGGGCCAGTACACTTAAAATGCTGTTGTTTCGAGGGTTTGTACACAACCCTGGTCAACCTCTTAAAGGACATAATTCCCTAAATTTGTCACCTCTTCAAGGGTTTGTCCACTTCTAGGGTCTGCCTCTTAAAGGGCCAGTCCGCAAAACATGTCACATGTTCAAGTGGCTTTCCACTTCATAAGCCACATTGACATTTCCAAAGGTCTGTCCATTCCCAGGGTTGTCTCTTAGAAGGCCACCCACACACAATAATGCATCTTTAAGGACTGTCCACTTCCATGGTCATCCTCTTCATAGGCCAGTCACCTTAAAGTATTGCCAATTTTAAAGGTCCGTAAGCTTCCCAGGTCCACCTCTTAAAGGGCCAGTACACTTAAAATGCTGTTGTTTCGAGGGTTTGTACACAACCCTGGTCAACCTCTTAAAGGACATAATTCCCTAAATTTGTCACCTCTTCAAGGGTTTGTCCACTTCTAGGGTCTGCCTCTTAAAGGGCCAGTCCGCAAAACATGTCACATGTTCAAGTGGCTTTCCACTTCATAAGCCACATTGACATTTCCAAAGGTCTGTCCATTCCCAGGGTTGTCTCTTAGAAGGCCACCCACACACAATAATGCATCTTTAAGGACTGTCCACTTCCATGGTCATCCTCTTCATAGGCCAGTCACCTTAAAGTATTGCCAATTTTAAAGGTCCGTAAGCTTCCCAGGTCCACCTCTTAAAGGGCCAGTACACTTAAAATGCTGTTGTTTCGAGGGTTTGTACACAACCCTGGTCAACCTCTTAAAGGACATAATTCCCTAAATTTGTCACCTCTTCAAGGGTTTGTCCACTTCTAGGGTCTGCCTCTTAAAGGGCCAGTCCGCAAAACATGTCACATGTTCAAGTGGCTTTCCACTTCATAAGCCACATTGACATTTCCAAAGGTCTGTCCATTCCCAGGGTTGTCTCTTAGAAGGCCACCCACACACAATAATGCATCTTTAAGGACTGTCCACTTCCATGGTCATCCTCTTCAAAGGCCAGTCACCTTAAAGTATTGCCAATTTTAAAGGTCCGTAAGCTTCCCAGGTCCACCTCTTAAAGGGCCAGTACACTTAAAATGCTGTTGTTTCAAGGGTTTGTACACAACCCTGGTCAACCTCTTAAAGGACATAATTCCCTAAATTTGTCACCTCTTCAAGGGTTTGTCCACATCTAGGGTCTGCCTCTTAAAGGGCCAGTCCGCAAAACATGTCACATGTTCAAGTGGATTTCCACTTCATAAGCCACATTGACATTTCCAAAGGTCTGTCCATTCCCAGGGTTGTCTCTTAGAAGGCCACCCACACACAATAATGCATCTTTAAGGACTGTCCACTTCCATGGTCATCCTCTTCATAGGCCAGTCACCTTAAAGTATTGCCAATTTTAAAGGTCCGTAAGCTTCCCAGGTCCACCTCTTAAAGGGCCAGTACACTTAAAATGCTGTTGTTTCGAGGGTTTGTACACAACCCTGGTCAACCTCTTAAAGGACATAATTCCCTAAATTTGTCACCTCTTCAAGGGTTTGTCCACTTCTAGGGTCTGCCTCTTAAAGGGCCAGTCCGCAAAACATGTCACATGTTCAAGTGGCTTTCCACTTCATAAGCCACATTGACATTTCCAAAGGTCTGTCCATTCCCAGGGTTGTCTCTTAGAAGGCCACCCACACACAATAATGCATCTTTAAGGACTGTCCACTTCCATGGTCATCCTCTTCATAGGCCAGTCACCTTAAAGTATTGCCAATTTTAAAGGTCCGTAAGCTTCCCAGGTCCACCTCTTAAAGGGCCAGTACACTTAAAATGCTTTTGTTTCGAGGGTTTGTACACAACCCTGGTCAACCTCTTAAAGGACATAATTCCCTAAATTTGTCACCTCTTCAAGGGTTTGTCCACTTCTAGGGTCTGCCTCTTAAAGGGCCAGTCCGCAAAACATGTCACATGTTCAAGTGGCTTTCCACTTCATAAGCCACATTGACATTTCCAAAGGTCTGTCCATTCCCAGGGTTGTCTCTTAGAAGGCCACCCACACACAATAATGCATCTTTAAGGACTGTCCACTTCCATGGTCATCCTCTTCATAGGCCAGTCACCTTAAAGTATTGCCAATTTTAAAGGTCCGTAAGCTTCCCAGGTCCACCTCTTAAAGGGCCAGTACACTTAAAATGCTGTTGTTTCGAGGGTTTGTACACAACCCTGGTCAACCTCTTAAAGGACATAATTCCCTACATTTGTCACCTCTTCAAGGGTTTGTCCACTTCTAGGGTCTGCCTCTTAAAGGGCCAGTCCGCAAAACATGTCACATGTTCAAGTGGCTTTCCACTTCATAAGCCACATTGACATTTCCAAAGGTCTGTCCATTCCCAGGGTTGTCTCTTAGAAGGCCACCCACACACAATAATGCATCTTTAAGGACTGTCCACTTCCATGGTCATCCTCTTCATAGGCCAGTCACCTTAAAGTATTGCCAATTTTAAAGGTCCGTAAGCTTCCCAGGTCCACCTCTTAAAGGGCCAGTACACTTAAAATGCTGTTGTTTCAAGGGTTTGTACACAACCCTGGTCAACCTCTTAAAGGACATAATTCCCTAAATTTGTCACCTCTTCAAGGGTTTGTCCACATCTAGGGTCTGCCTCTTAAAGGGCCAGTCATCAAAACATGTCACATGTTCAAGTGGATTTCCACTTCATAAGCCACATTGACATTTCCAAAGGTCTGTCCATTCCCAGGGTTGTCTCTTAGAAGGCCACCCACACACAATAATGCATCTTTAAGGACTGTCCACTTCCATGGTCATCCTCTTCATAGGCCAGTCACCTTAAAGTATTGCCAATTTTAAAGGTCCGTAAGCTTCCCAGGTCCACCTCTTAAAGGGCCAGTACACTTAAAATGCTGTTGTTTCGAGGGTTTGTACACAACCCTGGTCAACCTCTTAAAGGACATAATTCCCTAAATTTGTCACCTCTTCAAGGGTTTGTCCACTTCTAGGGTCTGCCTCTTAAAGGGCCAGTCCGCAAAACATGTCACATGTTCAAGTGGCTTTCCACTTCATAAGCCACATTGACATTTCCAAAGGTCTGTCCATTCCCAGGGTTGTCTCTTAGAAGGCCACCCACACACAATAATGCATCTTTAAGGACTGTCCACTTCCATGGTCATCCTCTTCATAGGCCAGTCACCTTAAAGTATTGCCAATTTTAAAGGTCCGTAAGCTTCCCAGGTCCACCTCTTAAAGGGCCAGTACACTTAAAATGCTGTTGTTTCAAGGGTTTGTACACAACCCTGGTCAACCTCTTAAAGGACATAATTCCCTAAATTTGTCACCTCTTCAAGGGTTTGTCCATATCTAGGGTCTGCCTCTTAAAGGGCCAGTCATCAAAACATGTCACATGTTCAAGTGGATTTCCACTTCATAAGCCACATTGACATTTCCAAAGGTCTGTCCATTCCCAGGGTTGTCTCGTAGAAGGCCACCCACACACAATAATGCATCTTTAAGGACTGTCCACTTCCATGGTCATCCTCTTCATAGGCCAGTCACCTTAAAGTATTGCCAATTTTAAAGGTCCGTAAGCTTCCCAGGTCCACCTCTTAAAGGGCCAGTACACTTAAAATGCTGTTGTTTCGAGGGTTTGTACACAACCCTGGTCAACCTCTTAAAGGACATAATTCCCTAAATTTGTCACCTCTTCAAGGGTTTGTCCACTTCTAGGGTCTGCCTCTTAAAGGGCCAGTCCACAAAACATGTCACATGTTCAAGTGGCTTTCCACTTCATAAGCCACATTGACATTTCCAAAGGTCTGTCCATTCCCAGGGTTGTCTCTTAGAAGGCCACCCACACACAATAATGCATCTTTAAGGACTGTCCACTTCCATGGTCATCCTCTTCATAGGCCAGTCACCTTAAAGTATTGCCAATTTTAAAGGTCTGTAAGCTTCCCAGGTCCACCTCTTAAAGGGCCAGTACACTTAAAATGCTGTTGTTTCAAGGGTTTGTACACAACCCTGGTCAACCTCTTAAAGGACATAATTCCCTAAATTTGTCACCTCTTCAAGGGTTTGTCCACATCTAGGGTCTGCCTCTTAAAGGGCCAGTCATCAAAACATGTCACATGTTCAAGTGGATTTCCACTTCATAAGCCACATTGACATTTCCAAAGGTCTGTCCATTCCCAGGGTTGTCTCTTAGAAGGCCACCCACACACAATAATGCATCTTTAAGGACTGTCCACTTCCATGGTCATCCTCTTCATAGGCCAGTCACCTTAAAGTATTGCCAATTTTAAAGGTCCGTAAGCTTCCCAGGTCCACCTCTTAAAGGGCCAGTACACTTAAAATGCTGTTGTTTCGAGGGTTTGTACACAACCCTGGTCAACCTCTTAAAGGACATAATTCCCTAAATTTGTCACCTCTTCAAGGGTTTGTCCACTTCTAGGGTCTGCCTCTTAAAGGGCCAGTCCGCAAAACATGTCACATGTTCAAGTGGCTTTCCACTTCATAAGCCACATTGACATTTCCAAAGGTCTGTCCATTCCCAGGGTTGTCTCTTAGAAGGCCACCCACACACAATAATGCATCTTTAAGGACTGTCCACTTCCATGGTCATCCTCTTCATAGGCCAGTCACCTTAAAGTATTGCCAATTTTAAAGGTCCGTAAGCTTCCCAGGTCCACCTCTTAAAGGGCCAGTACACTTAAAATGCTGTTGTTTCAAGGGTTTGTACACAACCCTGGTCAACCTCTTAAAGGACATAATTCCCTAAATTTGTCACCTCTTCAAGGGTTTGTCCATATCTAGGGTCTGCCTCTTAAAGGGCCAGTCATCAAAACATGTCACATGTTCAAGTGGATTTCCACTTCATAAGCCACATTGACATTTCCAAAGGTCTGTCCATTCCCAGGGTTGTCTCTTAGAAGGCCACCCACACACAATAATGCATCTTTAAGGACTGTCCACTTCCATGGTCATCCTCTTCATAGGCCAGTCACCTTAAAGTATTGCCAATTTTAAAGGTCCGTAAGCTTCCCAGGTCCACCTCTTAAAGGGCCAGTACACTTAAAATGCTGTTGTTTCGAGGGTTTGTACACAACCCTGGTCAACCTCTTAAAGGACATAATTCCCTAAATTTGTCACCTCTTCAAGGGTTTGTCCACTTCTAGGGTCTGCCTCTTAAAGGGCCAGTCCGCAAAACATGTCACATGTTCAAGTGGCTTTCCACTTCATAAGCCACATTGACATTTCCAAAGGTCTGTCCATTCCCAGGGTTGTCTCTTAGAAGGCCACCCACACACAATAATGCATCTTTAAGGACTGTCCACTTCCATGGTCATCCTCTTCATAGGCCAGTCACCTTAAAGTATTGCCAATTTTAAAGGTCCGTAAGCTTCCCAGGTCCACCTCTTAAAGGGCCAGTACACTTAAAATGCTGTTGTTTCAAGGGTTTGTACACAACCCTGGTCAACCTCTTAAAGGACATAATTCCCTAAATTTGTCACCTCTTCAAGGGTTTGTCCACTTCTAGGGTCTGCCTCTTAAAGGGCCAGTCCGCAAAACATGTCACATGTTCAAGTGGCTTTCCACTTCATAAGCCACATTGACATTTCCAAAGGTCTGTCCATTCCCAGGGTTGTCTCTTAGAAGGCCACCCACACACAATAATGCATCTTTAAGGACTGTCCACTTCCATGGTCATCCTCTTCATAGGCCAGTCACCTTAAAGTATTGCCAATTTTAAAGGTCCGTAAGCTTCCCAGGTCCACCTCTTAAAGGGCCAGTACACTTAAAATGCTGTTGTTTCGAGGGTTTGTACACAACCCTGGTCAACCTCTTAAAGGACATAATTCCCTAAATTTGTCACCTCTTCAAGGGTTTGTCCACTTCTAGGGTCTGCCTCTTAAAGGGCCAGTCCGCAAAACATGTCACATGTTCAAGTGGCTTTCCACTTCATAAGCCACATTGACATTTCCAAAGGTCTGTCCATTCCCAGGGTTGTCTCTTAGAAGGCCACCCACACACAATAATGCATCTTTAAGGACTGTCCACTTCCATGGTCATCCTCTTCATAGGCCAGTCACCTTAAAGTATTGCCAATTTTAAAGGTCCGTAAGCTTCCCAGGTCCACCTCTTAAAGGGCCAGTACACTTAAAATGCTGTTGTTTCGAGGGTTTGTACACAACCCTGGTCAACCTCTTAAAGGACATAATTCCCTAAATTTGTCACCTCTTCAAGGGTTTGTCCACTTCTAGGGTCTGCCTCTTAAAGGGCCAGTCCGCAAAACATGTCACATGTTCAAGTGGCTTTCCACTTCATAAGCCACATTGACATTTCCAAAGGTCTGTCCATTCCCAGGGTTGTCTCTTAGAAGGCCACCCACACACAATAATGCATCTTTAAGGACTGTCCACTTCCATGGTCATCCTCTTCATAGGCCAGTCACCTTAAAGTATTGCCAATTTTAAAGGTCCGTAAGCTTCCCAGGTCCACCTCTTAAAGGGCCAGTACACTTAAAATGCTGTTGTTTCGAGGGTTTGTACACAACCCTGGTCAACCTCTTAAAGGACATAATTCCCTAAATTTGTCACCTCTTCAAGGGTTTGTCCACTTCTAGGGTCTGCCTCTTAAAGGGCCAGTCCGCAAAACATGTCACATGTTCAAGTGGCTTTCCACTTCATAAGCCACATTGACATTTCCAAAGGTCTGTCCATTCCCAGGGTTGTCTCTTAGAAGGCCACCCACACACAATAATGCATCTTTAAGGACTGTCCACTTCCATGGTCATCCTCTTCAAAGGCCAGTCACCTTAAAGTATTGCCAATTTTAAAGGTCCGTAAGCTTCCCAGGTCCACCTCTTAAAGGGCCAGTACACTTAAAATGCTGTTGTTTCAAGGGTTTGTACACAACCCTGGTCAACCTCTTAAAGGACATAATTCCCTAAATTTGTCACCTCTTCAAGGGTTTGTCCACATCTAGGGTCTGCCTCTTAAAGGGCCAGTCCGCAAAACATGTCACATGTTCAAGTGGATTTCCACTTCATAAGCCACATTGACATTTCCAAAGGTCTGTCCATTCCCAGGGTTGTCTCTTAGAAGGCCACCCACACACAATAATGCATCTTTAAGGACTGTCCACTTCCATGGTCATCCTCTTCATAGGCCAGTCACCTTAAAGTATTGCCAATTTTAAAGGTCCGTAAGCTTCCCAGGTCCACCTCTTAAAGGGCCAGTACACTTAAAATGCTGTTGTTTCGAGGGTTTGTACACAACCCTGGTCAACCTCTTAAAGGACATAATTCCCTAAATTTGTCACCTCTTCAAGGGTTTGTCCACTTCTAGGGTCTGCCTCTTAAAGGGCCAGTCCGCAAAACATGTCACATGTTCAAGTGGCTTTCCACTTCATAAGCCACATTGACATTTCCAAAGGTCTGTCCATTCCCAGGGTTGTCTCTTAGAAGGCCACCCACACACAATAATGCATCTTTAAGGACTGTCCACTTCCATGGTCATCCTCTTCATAGGCCAGTCACCTTAAAGTATTGCCAATTTTAAAGGTCCGTAAGCTTCCCAGGTCCACCTCTTAAAGGGCCAGTACACTTAAAATGCTGTTGTTTCGAGGGTTTGTACACAACCCTGGTCAACCTCTTAAAGGACATAATTCCCTAAATTTGTCACCTCTTCAAGGGTTTGTCCACTTCTAGGGTCTGCCTCTTAAAGGGCCAGTCCGCAAAACATGTCACATGTTCAAGTGGCTTTCCACTTCATAAGCCACATTGACATTTCCAAAGGTCTGTCCATTCCCAGGGTTGTCTCTTAGAAGGCCACCCACACACAATAATGCATCTTTAAGGACTGTCCACTTCCATGGTCATCCTCTTCATAGGCCAGTCACCTTAAAGTATTGCCAATTTTAAAGGTCCGTAAGCTTCCCAGGTCCACCTCTTAAAGGGCCAGTACACTTAAAATGCTGTTGTTTCGAGGGTTTGTACACAACCCTGGTCAACCTCTTAAAGGACATAATTCCCTACATTTGTCACCTCTTCAAGGGTTTGTCCACTTCTAGGGTCTGCCTCTTAAAGGGCCAGTCCGCAAAACATGTCACATGTTCAAGTGGCTTTCCACTTCATAAGCCACATTGACATTTCCAAAGGTCTGTCCATTCCCAGGGTTGTCTCTTAGAAGGCCACCCACACACAATAATGCATCTTTAAGGACTGTCCACTTCCATGGTCATCCTCTTCATAGGCCAGTCACCTTAAAGTATTGCCAATTTTAAAGGTCCGTAAGCTTCCCAGGTCCACCTCTTAAAGGGCCAGTACACTTAAAATGCTGTTGTTTCAAGGGTTTGTACACAACCCTGGTCAACCTCTTAAAGGACATAATTCCCTAAATTTGTCACCTCTTCAAGGGTTTGTCCACATCTAGGGTCTGCCTCTTAAAGGGCCAGTCATCAAAACATGTCACATGTTCAAGTGGATTTCCACTTCATAAGCCACATTGACATTTCCAAAGGTCTGTCCATTCCCAGGGTTGTCTCTTAGAAGGCCACCCACACACAATAATGCATCTTTAAGGACTGTCCACTTCCATGGTCATCCTCTTCATAGGCCAGTCACCTTAAAGTATTGCCAATTTTAAAGGTCCGTAAGCTTCCCAGGTCCACCTCTTAAAGGGCCAGTACACTTAAAATGCTGTTGTTTCGAGGGTTTGTACACAACCCTGGTCAACCTCTTAAAGGACATAATTCCCTAAATTTGTCACCTCTTCAAGGGTTTGTCCACTTCTAGGGTCTGCCTCTTAAAGGGCCAGTCCGCAAAACATGTCACATGTTCAAGTGGCTTTCCACTTCATAAGCCACATTGACATTTCCAAAGGTCTGTCCATTCCCAGGGTTGTCTCTTAGAAGGCCACCCACACACAATAATGCATCTTTAAGGACTGTCCACTTCCATGGTCATCCTCTTCATAGGCCAGTCACCTTAAAGTATTGCCAATTTTAAAGGTCCGTAAGCTTCCCAGGTCCACCTCTTAAAGGGCCAGTACACTTAAAATGCTGTTGTTTCAAGGGTTTGTACACAACCCTGGTCAACCTCTTAAAGGACATAATTCCCTAAATTTGTCACCTCTTCAAGGGTTTGTCCATATCTAGGGTCTGCCTCTTAAAGGGCCAGTCATCAAAACATGTCACATGTTCAAGTGGATTTCCACTTCATAAGCCACATTGACATTTCCAAAGGTCTGTCCATTCCCAGGGTTGTCTCGTAGAAGGCCACCCACACACAATAATGCATCTTTAAGGACTGTCCACTTCCATGGTCATCCTCTTCATAGGCCAGTCACCTTAAAGTATTGCCAATTTTAAAGGTCCGTAAGCTTCCCAGGTCCACCTCTTAAAGGGCCAGTACACTTAAAATGCTGTTGTTTCGAGAGTTTGTACACAACCCTGGTCAACCTCTTAAAGGACATAATTCCCTAAATTTGTCACCTCTTCAAGGGTTTGTCCACTTCTAGGGTCTGCCTCTTAAAGGGCCAGTCCACAAAACATGTCACATGTTCAAGTGGCTTTCCACTTCATAAGCCACATTGACATTTCCAAAGGTCTGTCCATTCCCAGGGTTGTCTCTTAGAAGGCCACCCACACACAATAATGCATCTTTAAGGACTGTCCACTTCCATGGTCATCCTCTTCATAGGCCAGTCACCTTAAAGTATTGCCAATTTTAAAGGTCTGTAAGCTTCCCAGGTCCACCTCTTAAAGGGCCAGTACACTTAAAATGCTGTTGTTTCAAGGGTTTGTACACAACCCTGGTCAACCTCTTAAAGGACATAATTCCCTAAATTTGTCACCTCTTCAAGGGTTTGTCCACATCTAGGGTCTGCCTCTTAAAGGGCCAGTCCGCAAAACATGTCACATGTTCAAGTGGATTTCCACTTCATAAGCCACATTGACATTTCCAAAGGTCTGTCCATTCCCAGGGTTGTCTCTTAGAAGGCCACCCACACACAATAATGCATCTTTAAGGACTGTCCACTTCCATGGTCATCCTCTTCATAGGCCAGTCACCTTAAAGTATTGCCAATTTTAAAGGTCCGTAAGCTTCCCAGGTCCACCTCTTAAAGGGCCAGTACACTTAAAATGCTGTTGTTTCGAGGGTTTGTACACAACCCTGGTCAACCTCTTAAAGGACATAATTCCCTAAATTTGTCACCTCTTCAAGGGTTTGTCCACTTCTAGGGTCTGCCTCTTAAAGGGCCAGTCCGCAAAACATGTCACATGTTCAAGTGGCTTTCCACTTCATAAGCCACATTGACATTTCCAAAGGTCTGTCCATTCCCAGGGTTGTCTCTTAGAAGGCCACCCACACACAATAATGCATCTTTAAGGACTGTCCACTTCCATGGTCATCCTCTTCATAGGCCAGTCACCTTAAAGTATTGCCAATTTTAAAGGTCCGTAAGCTTCCCAGGTCCACCTCTTAAAGGGCCAGTACACTTAAAATGCTGTTGTTTCGAGGGTTTGTACACAACCCTGGTCAACCTCTTAAAGGACATAATTCCCTAAATTTGTCACCTCTTCAAGGGTTTGTCCACTTCTAGGGTCTGCCTCTTAAAGGGCCAGTCCGCAAAACATGTCACATGTTCAAGTGGCTTTCCACTTCATAAGCCACATTGACATTTCCAAAGGTCTGTCCATTCCCAGGGTTGTCTCTCAGAAGGCCACCCACACACAATAATGCATCTTTAAGGACTGTCCACTTCCATGGTCATCCTCTTCATAGGCCAGTCACCTTAAAGTATTGCCAATTTTAAAGGTCCGTAAGCTTCCCAGGTCCACCTCTTAAAGGGCCAGTACACTTAAAATGCTGTTGTTTCGAGGGTTTGTACACAACCCTGGTCAACCTCTTAAAGGACATAATTCCCTACATTTGTCACCTCTTCAAGGGTTTGTCCACTTCTAGGGTCTGCCTCTTAAAGGGCCAGTCCGCAAAACATGTCACATGTTCAAGTGGCTTTCCACTTCATAAGCCACATTGACATTTCCAAAGGTCTGTCCATTCCCAGGGTTGTCTCTTAGAAGGCCACCCACACACAATAATGCATCTTTAAGGACTGTCCACTTCCATGGTCATCCTCTTCATAGGCCAGTCACCTTAAAGTATTGCCAATTTTAAAGGTCCGTAAGCTTCCCAGGTCCACCTCTTAAAGGGCCAGTACACTTAAAATGCTGTTGTTTCGAGGGTTTGTACACAACCCTGGTCAACCTCTTAAAGGACATAATTCCCTAAATTTGTCACCTCTTCAAGGGTTTGTCCACTTCTAGGGTCTGCCTCTTAAAGGGCCAGTCCGCAAAACATGTCACATGTTCAAGTGGCTTTCCACTTCATAAGCCACATTGACATTTCCAAAGGTCTGTCCATTCCCAGGGTTGTCTCTTAGAAGGCCACCCACACACAATAATGCATCTTTAAGGACTGTCCACTTCCATGGTCATCCTCTTCATAGGCCAGTCACCTTAAAGTATTGCCAATTTTAAAGGTCCGTAAGCTTCCCAGGTCCACCTCTTAAAGGGCCAGTACACTTAAAATGCTGTTGTTTCGAGGGTTTGTACACAACCCTGGTCAACCTCTTAAAGGACATAATTCCCTAAATTTGTCACCTCTTCAAGGGTTTGTCCACTTCTAGGGTCTGCCTCTTAAAGGGCCAGTCCGCAAAACATGTCACATGTTCAAGTGGCTTTCCACTTCATAAGCCACATTGACATTTCCAAAGGTCTGTCCATTCCCAGGGTTGTCTCTTAGAAGGCCACCCACACACAATAATGCATCTTTAAGGACTGTCCACTTCCATGGTCATCCTCTTCAAAGGCCAGTCACCTTAAAGTATTGCCAATTTTAAAGGTCCGTAAGCTTCCCAGGTCCACCTCTTAAAGGGCCAGTACACTTAAAATGCTGTTGTTTCAAGGGTTTGTACACAACCCTGGTCAACCTCTTAAAGGACATAATTCCCTAAATTTGTCACCTCTTCAAGGGTTTGTCCACATCTAGGGTCTGCCTCTTAAAGGGCCAGTCCGCAAAACATGTCACATGTTCAAGTGGATTTCCACTTCATAAGCCACATTGACATTTCCAAAGGTCTGTCCATTCCCAGGGTTGTCTCTTAGAAGGCCACCCACACACAATAATGCATCTTTAAGGACTGTCCACTTCCATGGTCATCCTCTTCATAGGCCAGTCACCTTAAAGTATTGCCAATTTTAAAGGTCCGTAAGCTTCCCAGGTCCACCTCTTAAAGGGCCAGTACACTTAAAATGCTGTTGTTTCGAGGGTTTGTACACAACCCTGGTCAACCTCTTAAAGGACATAATTCCCTAAATTTGTCACCTCTTCAAGGGTTTGTCCACTTCTAGGGTCTGCCTCTTAAAGGGCCAGTCCGCAAAACATGTCACATGTTCAAGTGGCTTTCCACTTCATAAGCCACATTGACATTTCCAAAGGTCTGTCCATTCCCAGGGTTGTCTCTTAGAAGGCCACCCACACACAATAATGCATCTTTAAGGACTGTCCACTTCCATGGTCATCCTCTTCATAGGCCAGTCACCTTAAAGTATTGCCAATTTTAAAGGTCCGTAAGCTTCCCAGGTCCACCTCTTAAAGGGCCAGTACACTTAAAATGCTGTTGTTTCGAGGGTTTGTACACAACCCTGGTCAACCTCTTAAAGGACATAATTCCCTAAATTTGTCACCTCTTCAAGGGTTTGTCCACTTCTAGGGTCTGCCTCTTAAAGGGCCAGTCCGCAAAACATGTCACATGTTCAAGTGGCTTTCCACTTCATAAGCCACATTGACATTTCCAAAGGTCTGTCCATTCCCAGGGTTGTCTCTTAGAAGGCCACCCACACACAATAATGCATCTTTAAGGACTGTCCACTTCCATGGTCATCCTCTTCATAGGCCAGTCACCTTAAAGTATTGCCAATTTTAAAGGTCCGTAAGCTTCCCAGGTCCACCTCTTAAAGGGCCAGTACACTTAAAATGCTGTTGTTTCGAGGGTTTGTACACAACCCTGGTCAACCTCTTAAAGGACATAATTCCCTACATTTGTCACCTCTTCAAGGGTTTGTCCACTTCTAGGGTCTGCCTCTTAAAGGGCCAGTCCGCAAAACATGTCACATGTTCAAGTGGCTTTCCACTTCATAAGCCACATTGACATTTCCAAAGGTCTGTCCATTCCCAGGGTTGTCTCTTAGAAGGCCACCCACACACAATAATGCATCTTTAAGGACTGTCCACTTCCATGGTCATCCTCTTCATAGGCCAGTCACCTTAAAGTATTGCCAATTTTAAAGGTCCGTAAGCTTCCCAGGTCCACCTCTTAAAGGGCCAGTACACTTAAAATGCTGTTGTTTCAAGGGTTTGTACACAACCCTGGTCAACCTCTTAAAGGACATAATTCCCTAAATTTGTCACCTCTTCAAGGGTTTGTCCACATCTAGGGTCTGCCTCTTAAAGGGCCAGTCATCAAAACATGTCACATGTTCAAGTGGATTTCCACTTCATAAGCCACATTGACATTTCCAAAGGTCTGTCCATTCCCAGGGTTGTCTCTTAGAAGGCCACCCACACACAATAATGCATCTTTAAGGACTGTCCACTTCCATGGTCATCCTCTTCATAGGCCAGTCACCTTAAAGTATTGCCAATTTTAAAGGTCCGTAAGCTTCCCAGGTCCACCTCTTAAAGGGCCAGTACACTTAAAATGCTGTTGTTTCGAGGGTTTGTACACAACCCTGGTCAACCTCTTAAAGGACATAATTCCCTAAATTTGTCACCTCTTCAAGGGTTTGTCCACTTCTAGGGTCTGCCTCTTAAAGGGCCAGTCCGCAAAACATGTCACATGTTCAAGTGGCTTTCCACTTCATAAGCCACATTGACATTTCCAAAGGTCTGTCCATTCCCAGGGTTGTCTCTTAGAAGGCCACCCACACACAATAATGCATCTTTAAGGACTGTCCACTTCCATGGTCATCCTCTTCATAGGCCAGTCACCTTAAAGTATTGCCAATTTTAAAGGTCCGTAAGCTTCCCAGGTCCACCTCTTAAAGGGCCAGTACACTTAAAATGCTGTTGTTTCAAGGGTTTGTACACAACCCTGGTCAACCTCTTAAAGGACATAATTCCCTAAATTTGTCACCTCTTCAAGGGTTTGTCCACATCTAGGGTCTGCCTCTTAAAGGGCCAGTCCGCAAAACATGTCACATGTTCAAGTGGATTTCCACTTCATAAGCCACATTGACATTTCCAAAGGTCTGTCCATTCCCAGGGTTGTCTCTTAGAAGGCCACCCACACACAATAATGCATCTTTAAGGACTGTCCACTTCCATGGTCATCCTCTTCATAGGCCAGTCACCTTAAAGTATTGCCAATTTTAAAGGTCCGTAAGCTTCCCAGGTCCACCTCTTAAAGGGCCAGTACACTTAAAATGCTGTTGTTTCGAGGGTTTGTACACAACCCTGGTCAACCTCTTAAAGGACATAATTCCCTAAATTTGTCACCTCTTCAAGGGTTTGTCCACTTCTAGGGTCTGCCTCTTAAAGGGCCAGTCCGCAAAACATGTCACATGTTCAAGTGGCTTTCCACTTCATAAGCCACATTGACATTTCCAAAGGTCTGTCCATTCCCAGGGTTGTCTCTTAGAAGGCCACCCACACACAATAATGCATCTTTAAGGAC
The DNA here is from genome assembly GCF_035609145.1 of Eleutherodactylus coqui. NCBI lineage: Eukaryota > Metazoa > Chordata > Amphibia > Anura > Eleutherodactylidae > Eleutherodactylus > Eleutherodactylus coqui. Next base: position 45,546 of record NW_027102569.1, on the reverse strand, counting down.
TGTCCACTTCCATGGTCATCCTCTTCATAGGCCAGTCACCTTAAAGTATTGCCAATTTTAAAGGTCCGTAAGCTTCCCAGGTCCACCTCTTAAAGGGCCAGTACACTTAAAATGCTGTTGTTTCGAGGGTTTGTACACAACCCTGGTCAACCTCTTAAAGGACATAATTCCCTAAATTTGTCACCTCTTCAAGGGTTTGTCCACTTCTAGGGTCTGCCTCTTAAAGGGCCAGTCCGCAAAACATGTCACATGTTCAAGTGGCTTTCCACTTCATAAGCCACATTGACATTTCCAAAGGTCTGTCCATTCCCAGGGTTGTCTCTTAGAAGGCCACCCACACACAATAATGCATCTTTAAGGACTGTCCACTTCCATGGTCATCCTCTTCATAGGCCAGTCACCTTAAAGTATTGCCAATTTTAAAGGTCCGTAAGCTTCCCAGGTCCACCTCTTAAAGGGCCAGTACACTTAAAATGCTGTTGTTTCGAGGGTTTGTACACAACCCTGGTCAACCTCTTAAAGGACATAATTCCCTACATTTGTCACCTCTTCAAGGGTTTGTCCACTTCTAGGGTCTGCCTCTTAAAGGGCCAGTCCGCAAAACATGTCACATGTTCAAGTGGCTTTCCACTTCATAAGCCACATTGACATTTCCAAAGGTCTGTCCATTCCCAGGGTTGTCTCTTAGAAGGCCACCCACACACAATAATGCATCTTTAAGGACTGTCCACTTCCATGGTCATCCTCTTCATAGGCCAGTCACCTTAAAGTATTGCCAATTTTAAAGGTCCGTAAGCTTCCCAGGTCCACCTCTTAAAGGGCCAGTACACTTAAAATGCTGTTGTTTCAAGGGTTTGTACACAACCCTGGTCAACCTCTTAAAGGACATAATTCCCTAAATTTGTCACCTCTTCAAGGGTTTGTCCACATCTAGGGTCTGCCTCTTAAAGGGCCAGTCATCAAAACATGTCACATGTTCAAGTGGATTTCCACTTCATAAGCCACATTGACATTTCCAAAGGTCTGTCCATTCCCAGGGTTGTCTCTTAGAAGGCCACCCACACACAATAATGCATCTTTAAGGACTGTCCACTTCCATGGTCATCCTCTTCATAGGCCAGTCACCTTAAAGTATTGCCAATTTTAAAGGTCCGTAAGCTTCCCAGGTCCACCTCTTAAAGGGCCAGTACACTTAAAATGCTGTTGTTTCGAGGGTTTGTACACAACCCTGGTCAACCTCTTAAAGGACATAATTCCCTAAATTTGTCACCTCTTCAAGGGTTTGTCCACTTCTAGGGTCTGCCTCTTAAAGGGCCAGTCCGCAAAACATGTCACATGTTCAAGTGGCTTTCCACTTCATAAGCCACATTGACATTTCCAAAGGTCTGTCCATTCCCAGGGTTGTCTCTTAGAAGGCCACCCACACACAATAATGCATCTTTAAGGACTGTCCACTTCCATGGTCATCCTCTTCATAGGCCAGTCACCTTAAAGTATTGCCAATTTTAAAGGTCCGTAAGCTTCCCAGGTCCACCTCTTAAAGGGCCAGTACACTTAAAATGCTGTTGTTTCAAGGGTTTGTACACAACCCTGGTCAACCTCTTAAAGGACATAATTCCCTAAATTTGTCACCTCTTCAAGGGTTTGTCCATATCTAGGGTCTGCCTCTTAAAGGGCCAGTCATCAAAACATGTCACATGTTCAAGTGGATTTCCACTTCATAAGCCACATTGACATTTCCAAAGGTCTGTCCATTCCCAGGGTTGTCTCGTAGAAGGCCACCCACACACAATAATGCATCTTTAAGGACTGTCCACTTCCATGGTCATCCTCTTCATAGGCCAGTCACCTTAAAGTATTGCCAATTTTAAAGGTCCGTAAGCTTCCCAGGTCCACCTCTTAAAGGGCCAGTACACTTAAAATGCTGTTGTTTCGAGGGTTTGTACACAACCCTGGTCAACCTCTTAAAGGACATAATTCCCTAAATTTGTCACCTCTTCAAGGGTTTGTCCACTTCTAGGGTCTGCCTCTTAAAGGGCCAGTCCACAAAACATGTCACATGTTCAAGTGGCTTTCCACTTCATAAGCCACATTGACATTTCCAAAGGTCTGTCCATTCCCAGGGTTGTCTCTTAGAAGGCCACCCACACACAATAATGCATCTTTAAGGACTGTCCACTTCCATGGTCATCCTCTTCATAGGCCAGTCACCTTAAAGTATTGCCAATTTTAAAGGTCTGTAAGCTTCCCAGGTCCACCTCTTAAAGGGCCAGTACACTTAAAATGCTGTTGTTTCAAGGGTTTGTACACAACCCTGGTCAACCTCTTAAAGGACATAATTCCCTAAATTTGTCACCTCTTCAAGGGTTTGTCCACATCTAGGGTCTGCCTCTTAAAGGGCCAGTCCGCAAAACATGTCACATGTTCAAGTGGATTTCCACTTCATAAGCCACATTGACATTTCCAAAGGTCTGTCCATTCCCAGGGTTGTCTCTTAGAAGGCCACCCACACACAATAATGCATCTTTAAGGACTGTCCACTTCCATGGTCATCCTCTTCATAGGCCAGTCACCTTAAAGTATTGCCAATTTTAAAGGTCCGTAAGCTTCCCAGGTCCACCTCTTAAAGGGCCAGTACACTTAAAATGCTGTTGTTTCGAGGGTTTGTACACAACCCTGGTCAACCTCTTAAAGGACATAATTCCCTAAATTTGTCACCTCTTCAAGGGTTTGTCCACTTCTAGGGTCTGCCTCTTAAAGGGCCAGTCCGCAAAACATGTCACATGTTCAAGTGGCTTTCCACTTCATAAGCCACATTGACATTTCCAAAGGTCTGTCCATTCCCAGGGTTGTCTCTTAGAAGGCCACCCACACACAATAATGCATCTTTAAGGACTGTCCACTTCCATGGTCATCCTCTTCATAGGCCAGTCACCTTAAAGTATTGCCAATTTTAAAGGTCCGTAAGCTTCCCAGGTCCACCTCTTAAAGGGCCAGTACACTTAAAATGCTGTTGTTTCGAGGGTTTGTACACAACCCTGGTCAACCTCTTAAAGGACATAATTCCCTAAATTTGTCACCTCTTCAAGGGTTTGTCCACTTCTAGGGTCTGCCTCTTAAAGGGCCAGTCCGCAAAACATGTCACATGTTCAAGTGGCTTTCCACTTCATAAGCCACATTGACATTTCCAAAGGTCTGTCCATTCCCAGGGTTGTCTCTTAGAAGGCCACCCACACACAATAATGCATCTTTAAGGACTGTCCACTTCCATGGTCATCCTCTTCATAGGCCAGTCACCTTAAAGTATTGCCAATTTTAAAGGTCCGTAAGCTTCCCAGGTCCACCTCTTAAAGGGCCAGTACACTTAAAATGCTGTTGTTTCGAGGGTTTGTACACAACCCTGGTCAACCTCTTAAAGGACATAATTCCCTACATTTGTCACCTCTTCAAGGGTTTGTCCACTTCTAGGGTCTGCCTCTTAAAGGGCCAGTCCGCAAAACATGTCACATGTTCAAGTGGCTTTCCACTTCATAAGCCACATTGACATTTCCAAAGGTCTGTCCATTCCCAGGGTTGTCTCTTAGAAGGCCACCCACACACAATAATGCATCTTTAAGGACTGTCCACTTCCATGGTCATCCTCTTCATAGGCCAGTCACCTTAAAGTATTGCCAATTTTAAAGGTCCGTAAGCTTCCCAGGTCCACCTCTTAAAGGGCCAGTACACTTAAAATGCTGTTGTTTCAAGGGTTTGTACACAACCCTGGTCAACCTCTTAAAGGACATAATTCCCTAAATTTGTCACCTCTTCAAGGGTTTGTCCACATCTAGGGTCTGCCTCTTAAAGGGCCAGTCATCAAAACATGTCACATGTTCAAGTGGATTTCCACTTCATAAGCCACATTGACATTTCCAAAGGTCTGTCCATTCCCAGGGTTGTCTCTTAGAAGGCCACCCACACACAATAATGCATCTTTAAGGACTGTCCACTTCCATGGTCATCCTCTTCATAGGCCAGTCACCTTAAAGTATTGCCAATTTTAAAGGTCCGTAAGCTTCCCAGGTCCACCTCTTAAAGGGCCAGTACACTTAAAATGCTGTTGTTTCGAGGGTTTGTACACAACCCTGGTCAACCTCTTAAAGGACATAATTCCCTAAATTTGTCACCTCTTCAAGGGTTTGTCCACTTCTAGGGTCTGCCTCTTAAAGGGCCAGTCCGCAAAACATGTCACATGTTCAAGTGGCTTTCCACTTCATAAGCCACATTGACATTTCCAAAGGTCTGTCCATTCCCAGGGTTGTCTCTTAGAAGGCCACCCACACACAATAATGCATCTTTAAGGACTGTCCACTTCCATGGTCATCCTCTTCATAGGCCAGTCACCTTAAAGTATTGCCAATTTTAAAGGTCCGTAAGCTTCCCAGGTCCACCTCTTAAAGGGCCAGTACACTTAAAATGCTGTTGTTTCAAGGGTTTGTACACAACCCTGGTCAACCTCTTAAAGGACATAATTCCCTAAATTTGTCACCTCTTCAAGGGTTTGTCCACATCTAGGGTCTGCCTCTTAAAGGGCCAGTCATCAAAACATGTCACATGTTCAAGTGGATTTCCACTTCATAAGCCACATTGACATTTCCAAAGGTCTGTCCATTCCCAGGGTTGTCTCGTAGAAGGCCACCCACACACAATAATGCATCTTTAAGGACTGTCCACTTCCATGGTCATCCTCTTCATAGGCCAGTCACCTTAAAGTATTGCCAATTTTAAAGGTCCGTAAGCTTCCCAGGTCCACCTCTTAAAGGGCCAGTACACTTAAAATGCTGTTGTTTCGAGGGTTTGTACACAACCCTGGTCAACCTCTTAAAGGACATAATTCCCTAAATTTGTCACCTCTTCAAGGGTTTGTCCACTTCTAGGGTCTGCCTCTTAAAGGGCCAGTCCACAAAACATGTCACATGTTCAAGTGGCTTTCCACTTCATAAGCCACATTGACATTTCCAAAGGTCTGTCCATTCCCAGGGTTGTCTCTTAGAAGGCCACCCACACACAATAATGCATCTTTAAGGACTGTCCACTTCCATGGTCATCCTCTTCATAGGCCAGTCACCTTAAAGTATTGCCAATTTTAAAGGTCTGTAAGCTTCCCAGGTCCACCTCTTAAAGGGCCAGTACACTTAAAATGCTGTTGTTTCAAGGGTTTGTACACAACCCTGGTCAACCTCTTAAAGGACATAATTCCCTAAATTTGTCACCTCTTCAAGGGTTTGTCCACATCTAGGGTCTGCCTCTTAAAGGGCCAGTCATCAAAACATGTCACATGTTCAAGTGGATTTCCACTTCATAAGCCACATTGACATTTCCAAAGGTCTGTCCATTCCCAGGGTTGTCTCTTAGAAGGCCACCCACACACAATAATGCATCTTTAAGGACTGTCCACTTCCATGGTCATCCTCTTCATAGGCCAGTCACCTTAAAGTATTGCCAATTTTAAAGGTCCGTAAGCTTCCCAGGTCCACCTCTTAAAGGGCCAGTACACTTAAAATGCTGTTGTTTCGAGGGTTTGTACACAACCCTGGTCAACCTCTTAAAGGACATAATTCCCTAAATTTGTCACCTCTTCAAGGGTTTGTCCACTTCTAGGGTCTGCCTCTTAAAGGGCCAGTCCGCAAAACATGTCACATGTTCAAGTGGCTTTCCACTTCATAAGCCACATTGACATTTCCAAAGGTCTGTCCATTCCCAGGGTTGTCTCTTAGAAGGCCACCCACACACAATAATGCATCTTTAAGGACTGTCCACTTCCATGGTCATCCTCTTCATAGGCCAGTCACCTTAAAGTATTGCCAATTTTAAAGGTCCGTAAGCTTCCCAGGTCCACCTCTTAAAGGGCCAGTACACTTAAAATGCTGTTGTTTCAAGGGTTTGTACACAACCCTGGTCAACCTCTTAAAGGACATAATTCCCTAAATTTGTCACCTCTTCAAGGGTTTGTCCATATCTAGGGTCTGCCTCTTAAAGGGCCAGTCATCAAAACATGTCACATGTTCAAGTGGATTTCCACTTCATAAGCCACATTGACATTTCCAAAGGTCTGTCCATTCCCAGGGTTGTCTCTTAGAAGGCCACCCACACACAATAATGCATCTTTAAGGACTGTCCACTTCCATGGTCATCCTCTTCATAGGCCAGTCACCTTAAAGTATTGCCAATTTTAAAGGTCCGTAAGCTTCCCAGGTCCACCTCTTAAAGGGCCAGTACACTTAAAATGCTGTTGTTTCGAGGGTTTGTACACAACCCTGGTCAACCTCTTAAAGGACATAATTCCCTAAATTTGTCACCTCTTCAAGGGTTTGTCCACTTCTAGGGTCTGCCTCTTAAAGGGCCAGTCCGCAAAACATGTCACATGTTCAAGTGGCTTTCCACTTCATAAGCCACATTGACATTTCCAAAGGTCTGTCCATTCCCAGGGTTGTCTCTTAGAAGGCCACCCACACACAATAATGCATCTTTAAGGACTGTCCACTTCCATGGTCATCCTCTTCATAGGCCAGTCACCTTAAAGTATTGCCAATTTTAAAGGTCCGTAAGCTTCCCAGGTCCACCTCTTAAAGGGCCAGTACACTTAAAATGCTGTTGTTTCAAGGGTTTGTACACAACCCTGGTCAACCTCTTAAAGGACATAATTCCCTAAATTTGTCACCTCTTCAAGGGTTTGTCCACTTCTAGGGTCTGCCTCTTAAAGGGCCAGTCCGCAAAACATGTCACATGTTCAAGTGGCTTTCCACTTCATAAGCCACATTGACATTTCCAAAGGTCTGTCCATTCCCAGGGTTGTCTCTTAGAAGGCCACCCACACACAATAATGCATCTTTAAGGACTGTCCACTTCCATGGTCATCCTCTTCATAGGCCAGTCACCTTAAAGTATTGCCAATTTTAAAGGTCCGTAAGCTTCCCAGGTCCACCTCTTAAAGGGCCAGTACACTTAAAATGCTGTTGTTTCGAGGGTTTGTACACAACCCTGGTCAACCTCTTAAAGGACATAATTCCCTAAATTTGTCACCTCTTCAAGGGTTTGTCCACTTCTAGGGTCTGCCTCTTAAAGGGCCAGTCCGCAAAACATGTCACATGTTCAAGTGGCTTTCCACTTCATAAGCCACATTGACATTTCCAAAGGTCTGTCCATTCCCAGGGTTGTCTCTTAGAAGGCCACCCACACACAATAATGCATCTTTAAGGACTGTCCACTTCCATGGTCATCCTCTTCATAGGCCAGTCACCTTAAAGTATTGCCAATTTTAAAGGTCCGTAAGCTTCCCAGGTCCACCTCTTAAAGGGCCAGTACACTTAAAATGCTGTTGTTTCGAGGGTTTGTACACAACCCTGGTCAACCTCTTAAAGGACATAATTCCCTAAATTTGTCACCTCTTCAAGGGTTTGTCCACTTCTAGGGTCTGCCTCTTAAAGGGCCAGTCCGCAAAACATGTCACATGTTCAAGTGGCTTTCCACTTCATAAGCCACATTGACATTTCCAAAGGTCTGTCCATTCCCAGGGTTGTCTCTTAGAAGGCCACCCACACACAATAATGCATCTTTAAGGACTGTCCACTTCCATGGTCATCCTCTTCATAGGCCAGTCACCTTAAAGTATTGCCAATTTTAAAGGTCCGTAAGCTTCCCAGGTCCACCTCTTAAAGGGCCAGTACACTTAAAATGCTGTTGTTTCGAGGGTTTGTACACAACCCTGGTCAACCTCTTAAAGGACATAATTCCCTAAATTTGTCACCTCTTCAAGGGTTTGTCCACTTCTAGGGTCTGCCTCTTAAAGGGCCAGTCCGCAAAACATGTCACATGTTCAAGTGGCTTTCCACTTCATAAGCCACATTGACATTTCCAAAGGTCTGTCCATTCCCAGGGTTGTCTCTTAGAAGGCCACCCACACACAATAATGCATCTTTAAGGACTGTCCACTTCCATGGTCATCCTCTTCAAAGGCCAGTCACCTTAAAGTATTGCCAATTTTAAAGGTCCGTAAGCTTCCCAGGTCCACCTCTTAAAGGGCCAGTACACTTAAAATGCTGTTGTTTCAAGGGTTTGTACACAACCCTGGTCAACCTCTTAAAGGACATAATTCCCTAAATTTGTCACCTCTTCAAGGGTTTGTCCACATCTAGGGTCTGCCTCTTAAAGGGCCAGTCCGCAAAACATGTCACATGTTCAAGTGGATTTCCACTTCATAAGCCACATTGACATTTCCAAAGGTCTGTCCATTCCCAGGGTTGTCTCTTAGAAGGCCACCCACACACAATAATGCATCTTTAAGGACTGTCCACTTCCATGGTCATCCTCTTCATAGGCCAGTCACCTTAAAGTATTGCCAATTTTAAAGGTCCGTAAGCTTCCCAGGTCCACCTCTTAAAGGGCCAGTACACTTAAAATGCTGTTGTTTCGAGGGTTTGTACACAACCCTGGTCAACCTCTTAAAGGACATAATTCCCTAAATTTGTCACCTCTTCAAGGGTTTGTCCACTTCTAGGGTCTGCCTCTTAAAGGGCCAGTCCGCAAAACATGTCACATGTTCAAGTGGCTTTCCACTTCATAAGCCACATTGACATTTCCAAAGGTCTGTCCATTCCCAGGGTTGTCTCTTAGAAGGCCACCCACACACAATAATGCATCTTTAAGGACTGTCCACTTCCATGGTCATCCTCTTCATAGGCCAGTCACCTTAAAGTATTGCCAATTTTAAAGGTCCGTAAGCTTCCCAGGTCCACCTCTTAAAGGGCCAGTACACTTAAAATGCTGTTGTTTCGAGGGTTTGTACACAACCCTGGTCAACCTCTTAAAGGACATAATTCCCTAAATTTGTCACCTCTTCAAGGGTTTGTCCACTTCTAGGGTCTGCCTCTTAAAGGGCCAGTCCGCAAAACATGTCACATGTTCAAGTGGCTTTCCACTTCATAAGCCACATTGACATTTCCAAAGGTCTGTCCATTCCCAGGGTTGTCTCTTAGAAGGCCACCCACACACAATAATGCATCTTTAAGGACTGTCCACTTCCATGGTCATCCTCTTCATAGGCCAGTCACCTTAAAGTATTGCCAATTTTAAAGGTCCGTAAGCTTCCCAGGTCCACCTCTTAAAGGGCCAGTACACTTAAAATGCTGTTGTTTCGAGGGTTTGTACACAACCCTGGTCAACCTCTTAAAGGACATAATTCCCTACATTTGTCACCTCTTCAAGGGTTTGTCCACTTCTAGGGTCTGCCTCTTAAAGGGCCAGTCCGCAAAACATGTCACATGTTCAAGTGGCTTTCCACTTCATAAGCCACATTGACATTTCCAAAGGTCTGTCCATTCCCAGGGTTGTCTCTTAGAAGGCCACCCACACACAATAATGCATCTTTAAGGACTGTCCACTTCCATGGTCATCCTCTTCATAGGCCAGTCACCTTAAAGTATTGCCAATTTTAAAGGTCCGTAAGCTTCCCAGGTCCACCTCTTAAAGGGCCAGTACACTTAAAATGCTGTTGTTTCAAGGGTTTGTACACAACCCTGGTCAACCTCTTAAAGGACATAATTCCCTAAATTTGTCACCTCTTCAAGGGTTTGTCCACATCTAGGGTCTGCCTCTTAAAGGGCCAGTCATCAAAACATGTCACATGTTCAAGTGGATTTCCACTTCATAAGCCACATTGACATTTCCAAAGGTCTGTCCATTCCCAGGGTTGTCTCTTAGAAGGCCACCCACACACAATAATGCATCTTTAAGGACTGTCCACTTCCATGGTCATCCTCTTCATAGGCCAGTCACCTTAAAGTATTGCCAATTTTAAAGGTCCGTAAGCTTCCCAGGTCCACCTCTTAAAGGGCCAGTACACTTAAAATGCTGTTGTTTCGAGGGTTTGTACACAACCCTGGTCAACCTCTTAAAGGACATAATTCCCTACATTTGTCACCTCTTCAAGGGTTTGTCCACTTCTAGGGTCTGCCTCTTAAAGGGCCAGTCCGCAAAACATGTCACATGTTCAAGTGGCTTTCCACTTCATAAGCCACATTGACATTTCCAAAGGTCTGTCCATTCCCAGGGTTGTCTCTTAGAAGGCCACCCACACACAATAATGCATCTTTAAGGACTGTCCACTTCCATGGTCATCCTCTTCATAGGCCAGTCACCTTAAAGTATTGCCAATTTTAAAGGTCCGTAAGCTTCCCAGGTCCACCTCTTAAAGGGCCAGTACACTTAAAATGCTGTTGTTTCAAGGGTTTGTACACAACCCTGGTCAACCTCTTAAAGGACATAATTCCCTAAATTTGTCACCTCTTCAAGGGTTTGTCCACATCTAGGGTCTGCCTCTTAAAGGGCCAGTCATCAAAACATGTCACATGTTCAAGTGGATTTCCACTTCATAAGCCACATTGACATTTCCAAAGGTCTGTCCATTCCCAGGGTTGTCTCTTAGAAGGCCACCCACACACAATAATGCATCTTTAAGGACTGTCCACTTCCATGGTCATCCTCTTCATAGGCCAGTCACCTTAAAGTATTGCCAATTTTAAAGGTCCGTAAGCTTCCCAGGTCCACCTCTTAAAGGGCCAGTACACTTAAAATGCTGTTGTTTCGAGGGTTTGTACACAACCCTGGTCAACCTCTTAAAGGACATAATTCCCTAAATTTGTCACCTCTTCAAGGGTTTGTCCACTTCTAGGGTCTGCCTCTTAAAGGGCCAGTCCGCAAAACATGTCACATGTTCAAGTGGCTTTCCACTTCATAAGCCACATTGACATTTCCAAAGGTCTGTCCATTCCCAGGGTTGTCTCTTAGAAGGCCACCCACACACAATAATGCATCTTTAAGGACTGTCCACTTCCATGGTCATCCTCTTCATAGGCCAGTCACCTTAAAGTATTGCCAATTTTAAAGGTCCGTAAGCTTCCCAGGTCCACCTCTTAAAGGGCCAGTACACTTAAAATGCTGTTGTTTCAAGGGTTTGTACACAACCCTGGTCAACCTCTTAAAGGACATAATTCCCTAAATTTGTCACCTCTTCAAGGGTTTGTCCACTTCTAGGGTCTGCCTCTTAAAGGGCCAGTCCGCAAAACATGTCACATGTTCAAGTGGCTTTCCACTTCATAAGCCACATTGACATTTCCAAAGGTCTGTCCATTCCCAGGGTTGTCTCTTAGAAGGCCACCCACACACAATAATGCATCTTTAAGGACTGTCCACTTCCATGGTCATCCTCTTCATAGGCCAGTCACCTTAAAGTATTGCCAATTTTAAAGGTCCGTAAGCTTCCCAGGTCCACCTCTTAAAGGGCCAGTACACTTAAAATGCTGTTGTTTCGAGGGTTTGTACACAACCCTGGTCAACCTCTTAAAGGACATAATTCCCTAAATTTGTCACCTCTTCAAGGGTTTGTCCACTTCTAGGGTCTGCCTCTTAAAGGGCCAGTCCGCAAAACATGTCACATGTTCAAGTGGCTTTCCACTTCATAAGCCACATTGACATTTCCAAAGGTCTGTCCATTCCCAGGGTTGTCTCTTAGAAGGCCACCCACACACAATAATGCATCTTTAAGGACTGTCCACTTCCATGGTCATCCTCTTCATAGGCCAGTCACCTTAAAGTATTGCCAATTTTAAAGGTCCGTAAGCTTCCCAGGTCCACCTCTTAAAGGGCCAGTACACTTAAAATGCTGTTGTTTCGAGGGTTTGTACACAACCCTGGTCAACCTCTTAAAGGACATAATTCCCTAAATTTGTCACCTCTTCAAGGGTTTGTCCACTTCTAGGGTCTGCCTCTTAAAGGGCCAGTCATCAAAACATGTCACATGTTCAAGTGGATTTCCACTTCATAAGCCACATTGACATTTCCAAAGGTCTGTCCATTCCCAGGGTTGTCTCTTAGAAGGCCACCCACACACAATAATGCATCTTTAAGGACTGTCCACTTCCATGGTCATCCTCTTCATAGGCCAGTCACCTTAAAGTATTGCCAATTTTAAAGGTCCGTAAGCTTCCCAGGTCCACCTCTTAAAGGGCCAGTACACTTAAAATGCTGTTGTTTCGAGGGTTTGTACACAACCCTGGTCAACCTCTTAAAGGACATAATTCCCTACATTTGTCACCTCTTCAAGGGTTTGTCCACTTCTAGGGTCTGCCTCTTAAAGGGCCAGTCCGCAAAACATGTCACATGTTCAAGTGGCTTTCCACTTCATAAGCCACATTGACATTTCCAAAGGTCTGTCCATTCCCAGGGTTGTCTCTTAGAAGGACACCCACACACAATAATGCATCTTTAAGGACTGTCCACTTCCATGGTCATCCTCTTCATAGGCCAGTCACCTTAAAGTATTGCCAATTTTAAAGGTCCGTAAGCTTCCCAGGTCCACCTCTTAAAGGGCCAGTACACTTAAAATGCTGTTGTTTCGAGGGTTTGTACACAACCCTGGTCAACCTCTTAAAGGACATAATTCCCTAAATTTGTCACCTCTTCAAGGGTTTGTCCACTTCTAGGGTCTGCCTCTTAAAGGGCCAGTCCGCAAAACATGTCACATGTTCAAGTGGCTTTCCACTTCATAAGCCACATTGACATTTCCAAAGGTCTGTCCATTCCCAGGGTTGTCTCTTAGAAGGCCACCCACACACAATAATGCATCTTTAAGGACTGTCCACTTCCATGGTCATCCTCTTCATAGGCCAGTCACCTTAAAGTATTGCCAATTTTAAAGGTCCGTAAGCTTCCCAGGTCCACCTCTTAAAGGGCCAGTACACTTAAAATGCTGTTGTTTCGAGGGTTTGTACACAACCCTGGTCAACCTCTTAAAGGACATAATTCCCTACATTTGTCACCTCTTCAAGGGTTTGTCCACTTCTAGGGTCTGCCTCTTAAAGGGCCAGTCCGCAAAACATGTCACATGTTCAAGTGGCTTTCCACTTCATAAGCCACATTGACATTTCCAAAGGTCTGTCCATTCCCAGGGTTGTCTCTTAGAAGGCCACCCACACACAATAATGCATCTTTAAGGACTGTCCACTTCCATGGTCATCCTCTTCATAGGCCAGTCACCTTAAAGTATTGCCAATTTTAAAGGTCCGTAAGCTTCCCAGGTCCACCTCTTAAAGGGCCAGTACACTTAAAATGCTGTTGTTTCAAGGGTTTGTACACAACCCTGGTCAACCTCTTAAAGGACATAATTCCCTAAATTTGTCACCTCTTCAAGGGTTTGTCCACATCTAGGGTCTGCCTCTTAAAGGGCCAGTCATCAAAACATGTCACATGTTCAAGTGGATTTCCACTTCATAAGCCACATTGACATTTCCAAAGGTCTGTCCATTCCCAGGGTTGTCTCTTAGAAGGCCACCCACACACAATAATGCATCTTTAAGGACTGTCCACTTCCATGGTCATCCTCTTCATAGGCCAGTCACCTTAAAGTATTGCCAATTTTAAAGGTCCGTAAGCTTCCCAGGTCCACCTCTTAAAGGGCCAGTACACTTAAAATGCTGTTGTTTCGAGGGTTTGTACACAACCCTGGTCAACCTCTTAAAGGACATAATTCCCTACATTTGTCACCTCTTCAAGGGTTTGTCCACTTCTAGGGTCTGCCTCTTAAAGGGCCAGTCCGCAAAACATGTCACATGTTCAAGTGGCTTTCCACTTCATAAGCCACATTGACATTTCCAAAGGTCTGTCCATTCCCAGGGTTGTCTCTTAGAAGGCCACCCACACACAATAATGCATCTTTAAGGACTGTCCACTTCCATGGTCATCCTCTTCATAGGCCAGTCACCTTAAAGTATTGCCAATTTTAAAGGTCCGTAAGCTTCCCAGGTCCACCTCTTAAAGGGCCAGTACACTTAAAATGCTGTTGTTTCAAGGGTTTGTACACAACCCTGGTCAACCTCTTAAAGGACATAATTCCCTAAATTTGTCACCTCTTCAAGGGTTTGTCCACATCTAGGGTCTGCCTCTTAAAGGGCCAGTCATCAAAACATGTCACATGTTCAAGTGGATTTCCACTTCATAAGCCACATTGACATTTCCAAAGGTCTGTCCATTCCCAGGGTTGTCTCTTAGAAGGCCACCCACACACAATAATGCATCTTTAAGGACTGTCCACTTCCATGGTCATCCTCTTCATAGGCCAGTCACCTTAAAGTATTGCCAATTTTAAAGGTCCGTAAGCTTCCCAGGTCCACCTCTTAAAGGGCCAGTACACTTAAAATGCTGTTGTTTCGAGGGTTTGTACACAACCCTGGTCAACCTCTTAAAGGACATAATTCCCTAAATTTGTCACCTCTTCAAGGGTTTGTCCACTTCTAGGGTCTGCCTCTTAAAGGGCCAGTCCGCAAAACATGTCACATGTTCAAGTGGCTTTCCACTTCATAAGCCACATTGACATTTCCAAAGGTCTGTCCATTCCCAGGGTTGTCTCTTAGAAGGCCACCCACACACAATAATGCATCTTTAAGGACTGTCCACTTCCATGGTCATCCTCTTCATAGGCCAGTCACCTTAAAGTATTGCCAATTTTAAAGGTCCGTAAGCTTCCCAGGTCCACCTCTTAAAGGGCCAGTACACTTAAAATGCTGTTGTTTCAAGGGTTTGTACACAACCCTGGTCAACCTCTTAAAGGACATAATTCCCTAAATTTGTCACCTCTTCAAGGGTTTGTCCATATCTAGGGTCTGCCTCTTAAAGGGCCAGTCATCAAAACATGTCACATGTTCAAGTGGATTTCCACTTCATAAGCCACATTGACATTTCCAAAGGTCTGTCCATTCCCAGGGTTGTCTCGTAGAAGGCCACCCACACACAATAATGCATCTTTAAGGACTGTCCACTTCCATGGTCATCCTCTTCATAGGCCAGTCACCTTAAAGTATTGCCAATTTTAAAGGTCCGTAAGCTTCCCAGGTCCACCTCTTAAAGGGCCAGTACACTTAAAATGCTGTTGTTTCGAGGGTTTGTACACAACCCTGGTCAACCTCTTAAAGGACATAATTCCCTAAATTTGTCACCTCTTCAAGGGTTTGTCCACTTCTAGGGTCTGCCTCTTAAAGGGCCAGTCCACAAAACATGTCACATGTTCAAGTGGCTTTCCACTTCATAAGCCACATTGACATTTCCAAAGGTCTGTCCATTCCCAGGGTTGTCTCTTAGAAGGCCACCCACACACAATAATGCATCTTTAAGGACTGTCCACTTCCATGGTCATCCTCTTCATAGGCCAGTCACCTTAAAGTATTGCCAATTTTAAAGGTCTGTAAGCTTCCCAGGTCCACCTCTTAAAGGGCCAGTACACTTAAAATGCTGTTGTTTAAGGGTTTGTACACAACCCTGGTCAACCTCTTAAAGGACATAATTCCCTAAATTTGTCACCTCTTCAAGGGTTTGTCCACATCTAGGGTCTGCCTCTTAAAGGGCCAGTCATCAAAACATGTCACATGTTCAAGTGGATTTCCACTTCATAAGCCACATTGACATTTCCAAAGGTCTGTCCATTCCCAGGGTTGTCTCTTAGAAGGCCACCCACACACAATAATGCATCTTTAAGGACTGTCCACTTCCATGGTCATCCTCTTCATAGGCCAGTCACCTTAAAGTATTGCCAATTTTAAAGGTCCGTAAGCTTCCCAGGTCCACCTCTTAAAGGGCCAGTACACTTAAAATGCTGTTGTTTCGAGGGTTTGTACACAACCCTGGTCAACCTCTTAAAGGACATAATTCCCTACATTTGTCACCTCTTCAAGGGTTTGTCCACTTCTAGGGTCTGCCTCTTAAAGGGCCAGTCCGCAAAACATGTCACATGTTCAAGTGGCTTTCCACTTCATAAGCCACATTGACATTTCCAAAGGTCTGTCCATTCCCAGGGTTGTCTCTTAGAAGGCCACCCACACACAATAATGCATCTTTAAGGACTGTCCACTTCCATGGTCATCCTCTTCATAGGCCAGTCACCTTAAAGTATTGCCAATTTTAAAGGTCCGTAAGCTTCCCAGGTCCACCTCTTAAAGGGCCAGTACACTTAAAATGCTGTTGTTTCGAGGGTTTGTACACAACCCTGGTCAACCTCTTAAAGGACATAATTCCCTAAATTTGTCACCTCTTCAAGGGTTTGTCCACTTCTAGGGTCTGCCTCTTAAAGGGCCAGTCCGCAAAACATGTCACATGTTCAAGTGGCTTTCCACTTCATAAGCCACATTGACATTTCCAAAGGTCTGTCCATTCCCAGGGTTGTCTCTTAGAAGGCCACCCACACACAATAATGCATCTTTAAGGACTGTCCACTTCCATGGTCATCCTCTTCATAGGCCAGTCACCTTAAAGTATTGCCAATTTTAAAGGTCCGTAAGCTTCCCAGGTCCACCTCTTAAAGGGCCAGTACACTTAAAATGCTGTTGTTTCGAGGGTTTGTACACAACCCTGGTCAACCTCTTAAAGGACATAATTCCCTACATTTGTCACCTCTTCAAGGGTTTGTCCACTTCTAGGGTCTGCCTCTTAAAGGGCCAGTCCGCAAAACATGTCACATGTTCAAGTGGCTTTCCACTTCATAAGCCACATTGACATTTCCAAAGGTCTGTCCATTCCCAGGGTTGTCTCTTAGAAGGCCACCCACACACAATAATGCATCTTTAAGGACTGTCCACTTCCATGGTCATCCTCTTCATAGGCCAGTCACCTTAAAGTATTGCCAATTTTAAAGGTCCGTAAGCTTCCCAGGTCCACCTCTTAAAGGGCCAGTACACTTAAAATGCTGTTGTTTCAAGGGTTTGTACACAACCCTGGTCAACCTCTTAAAGGACATAATTCCCTAAATTTGTCACCTCTTCAAGGGTTTGTCCACATCTAGGGTCTGCCTCTTAAAGGGCCAGTCATCAAAACATGTCACATGTTCAAGTGGATTTCCACTTCATAAGCCACATTGACATTTCCAAAGGTCTGTCCATTCCCAGGGTTGTCTCTTAGAAGGCCACCCACACACAATAATGCATCTTTAAGGACTGTCCACTTCCATGGTCATCCTCTTCATAGGCCAGTCACCTTAAAGTATTGCCAATTTTAAAGGTCCGTAAGCTTCCCAGGTCCACCTCTTAAAGGGCCAGTACACTTAAAATGCTGTTGTTTCGAGGGTTTGTACACAACCCTGGTCAACCTCTTAAAGGACATAATTCCCTACATTTGTCACCTCTTCAAGGGTTTGTCCACTTCTAGGGTCTGCCTCTTAAAGGGCCAGTCCGCAAAACATGTCACATGTTCAAGTGGCTTTCCACTTCATAAGCCACATTGACATTTCCAAAGGTCTGTCCATTCCCAGGGTTGTCTCTTAGAAGGCCACCCACACACAATAATGCATCTTTAAGGACTGTCCACTTCCATGGTCATCCTCTTCATAGGCCAGTCACCTTAAAGTATTGCCAATTTTAAAGGTCCGTAAGCTTCCCAGGTCCACCTCTTAAAGGGCCAGTACACTTAAAATGCTGTTGTTTCAAGGGTTTGTACACAACCCTGGTCAACCTCTTAAAGGACATAATTCCCTAAATTTGTCACCTCTTCAAGGGTTTGTCCACATCTAGGGTCTGCCTCTTAAAGGGCCAGTCATCAAAACATGTCACATGTTCAAGTGGATTTCCACTTCATAAGCCACATTGACATTTCCAAAGGTCTGTCCATTCCCAGGGTTGTCTCTTAGAAGGCCACCCACACACAATAATGCATCTTTAAGGACTGTCCACTTCCATGGTCATCCTCTTCATAGGCCAGTCACCTTAAAGTATTGCCAATTTTAAAGGTCCGTAAGCTTCCCAGGTCCACCTCTTAAAGGGCCAGTACACTTAAAATGCTGTTGTTTCGAGGGTTTGTACACAACCCTGGTCAACCTCTTAAAGGACATAATTCCCTAAATTTGTCACCTCTTCAAGGGTTTGTCCACTTCTAGGGTCTGCCTCTTAAAGGGCCAGTCCGCAAAACATGTCACATGTTCAAGTGGCTTTCCACTTCATAAGCCACATTGACATTTCCAAAGGTCTGTCCATTCCCAGGGTTGTCTCTTAGAAGGCCACCCACACACAATAATGCATCTTTAAGGACTGTCCACTTCCATGGTCATCCTCTTCATAGGCCAGTCACCTTAAAGTATTGCCAATTTTAAAGGTCCGTAAGCTTCCCAGGTCCACCTCTTAAAGGGCCAGTACACTTAAAATGCTGTTGTTTCAAGGGTTTGTACACAACCCTGGTCAACCTCTTAAAGGACATAATTCCCTAAATTTGTCACCTCTTCAAGGGTTTGTCCATATCTAGGGTCTGCCTCTTAAAGGGCCAGTCATCAAAACATGTCACATGTTCAAGTGGATTTCCACTTCATAAGCCACATTGACATTTCCAAAGGTCTGTCCATTCCCAGGGTTGTCTCTTAGAAGGCCACCCACACACAATAATGCATCTTTAAGGACTGTCCACTTCCATGGTCATCCTCTTCATAGGCCAGTCACCTTAAAGTATTGCCAATTTTAAAGGTCCGTAAGCTTCCCAGGTCCACCTCTTAAAGGGCCAGTACACTTAAAATGCTGTTGTTTCGAGGGTTTGTACACAACCCTGGTCAACCTCTTAAAGGACATAATTCCCTAAATTTGTCACCTCTTCAAGGGTTTGTCCACTTCTAGGGTCTGCCTCTTAAAGGGCCAGTCCACAAAACATGTCACATGTTCAAGTGGCTTTCCACTTCATAAGCCACATTGACATTTCCAAAGGTCTGTCCATTCCCAGGGTTGTCTCTTAGAAGGCCACCCACACACAATAATGCATCTTTAAGGACTGTCCACTTCCATGGTCATCCTCTTCATAGGCCAGTCACCTTAAAGTATTGCCAATTTTAAAGGTCCGTAAGCTTCCCAGGTCCACCTCTTAAAGGGCCAGTACACTTAAAATGCTGTTGTTTCAAGGGTTTGTACACAACCCTGGTCAACCTCTTAAAGGACATAATTCCCTAAATTTGTCACCTCTTCAAGGGTTTGTCCACATCTAGGGTCTGCCTCTTAAAGGGCCAGTCATCAAAACATGTCACATGTTCAAGTGGATTTCCACTTCATAAGCCACATTGACATTTCCAAAGGTCTGTCCATTCCCAGGGTTGTCTCTTAGAAGGCCACCCACACACAATAATGCATCTTTAAGGACTGTCCACTTCCATGGTCATCCTCTTCATAGGCCAGTCACCTTAAAGTATTGCCAATTTTAAAGGTCCGTAAGCTTCCCAGGTCCACCTCTTAAAGGGCCAGTACACTTAAAATGCTGTTGTTTCGAGGGTTTGTACACAACCCTGGTCAACCTCTTAAAGGACATAATTCCCTAAATTTGTCACCTCTTCAAGGGTTTGTCCACTTCTAGGGTCTGCCTCTTAAAGGGCCAGTCCGCAAAACATGTCACATGTTCAAGTGGCTTTCCACTTCATAAGCCACATTGACATTTCCAAAGGTCTGTCCATTCCCAGGGTTGTCTCTTAGAAGGCCACCCACACACAATAATGCATCTTTAAGGACTGTCCACTTCCATGGTCATCCTCTTCATAGGCCAGTCACCTTAAAGTATTGCCAATTTTAAAGGTCCGTAAGCTTCCCAGGTCCACCTCTTAAAGGGCCAGTACACTTAAAATGCTGTTGTTTCGAGGGTTTGTACACAACCCTGGTCAACCTCTTAAAGGACATAATTCCCTAAATTTGTCACCTCTTCAAGGGTTTGTCCACTTCTAGGGTCTGCCTCTTAAAGGGCCAGTCCGCAAAACATGTCACATGTTCAAGTGGCTTTCCACTTCATAAGCCACATTGACATTTCCAAAGGTCTGTCCATTCCCAGGGTTGTCTCTTAGAAGGCCACCCACACACAATAATGCATCTTTAAGGACTGTCCACTTCCATGGTCATCCTCTTCATAGGCCAGTCACCTTAAAGTATTGCCAATTTTAAAGGTCCGTAAGCTTCCCAGGTCCACCTCTTAAAGGGCCAGTACACTTAAAATGCTGTTGTTTCGAGGGTTTGTACACAACCCTGGTCAACCTCTTAAAGGACATAATTCCCTAAATTTGTCACCTCTTCAAGGGTTTGTCCACTTCTAGGGTCTGCCTCTTAAAGGGCCAGTCCGCAAAACATGTCACATGTTCAAGTGGCTTTCCACTTCATAAGCCACATTGACATTTCCAAAGGTCTGTCCATTCCCAGGGTTGTCTCTTAGAAGGCCACCCACACACAATAATGCATCTTTAAGGACTGTCCACTTCCATGGTCATCCTCTTCAAAGGCCAGTCACCTTAAAGTATTGCCAATTTTAAAGGTCCGTAAGCTTCCCAGGTCCACCTCTTAAAGGGCCAGTACACTTAAAATGCTGTTGTTTCAAGGGTTTGTACACAACCCTGGTCAACCTCTTAAAGGACATAATTCCCTAAATTTGTCACCTCTTCAAGGGTTTGTCCACATCTAGGGTCTGCCTCTTAAAGGGCCAGTCCGCAAAACATGTCACATGTTCAAGTGGATTTCCACTTCATAAGCCACATTGACATTTCCAAAGGTCTGTCCATTCCCAGGGTTGTCTCTTAGAAGGCCACCCACACACAATAATGCATCTTTAAGGACTGTCCACTTCCATGGTCATCCTCTTCATAGGCCAGTCACCTTAAAGTATTGCCAATTTTAAAGGTCCGTAAGCTTCCCAGGTCCACCTCTTAAAGGGCCAGTACACTTAAAATGCTGTTGTTTCGAGGGTTTGTACACAACCCTGGTCAACCTCTTAAAGGACATAATTCCCTAAATTTGTCACCTCTTCAAGGGTTTGTCCACTTCTAGGGTCTGCCTCTTAAAGGGCCAGTCCGCAAAACATGTCACATGTTCAAGTGGCTTTCCACTTCATAAGCCACATTGACATTTCCAAAGGTCTGTCCATTCCCAGGGTTGTCTCTTAGAAGGCCACCCACACACAATAATGCATCTTTAAGGACTGTCCACTTCCATGGTCATCCTCTTCATAGGCCAGTCACCTTAAAGTATTGCCAATTTTAAAGGTCCGTAAGCTTCCCAGGTCCACCTCTTAAAGGGCCAGTACACTTAAAATGCTGTTGTTTCGAGGGTTTGTACACAACCCTGGTCAACCTCTTAAAGGACATAATTCCCTAAATTTGTCACCTCTTCAAGGGTTTGTCCACTTCTAGGGTCTGCCTCTTAAAGGGCCAGTCCGCAAAACATGTCACATGTTCAAGTGGCTTTCCACTTCATAAGCCACATTGACATTTCCAAAGGTCTGTCCATTCCCAGGGTTGTCTCTTAGAAGGCCACCCACACACAATAATGCATCTTTAAGGACTGTCCACTTCCATGGTCATCCTCTTCATAGGCCAGTCACCTTAAAGTATTGCCAATTTTAAAGGTCCGTAAGCTTCCCAGGTCCACCTCTTAAAGGGCCAGTACACTTAAAATGCTGTTGTTTCGAGGGTTTGTACACAACCCTGGTCAACCTCTTAAAGGACATAATTCCCTACATTTGTCACCTCTTCAAGGGTTTGTCCACTTCTAGGGTCTGCCTCTTAAAGGGCCAGTCCGCAAAACATGTCACATGTTCAAGTGGCTTTCCACTTCATAAGCCACATTGACATTTCCAAAGGTCTGTCCATTCCCAGGGTTGTCTCTTAGAAGGCCACCCACACACAATAATGCATCTTTAAGGACTGTCCACTTCCATGGTCATCCTCTTCATAGGCCAGTCACCTTAAAGTATTGCCAATTTTAAAGGTCCGTAAGCTTCCCAGGTCCACCTCTTAAAGGGCCAGTACACTTAAAATGCTGTTGTTTCAAGGGTTTGTACACAACCCTGGTCAACCTCTTAAAGGACATAATTCCCTAAATTTGTCACCTCTTCAAGGGTTTGTCCACATCTAGGGTCTGCCTCTTAAAGGGCCAGTCATCAAAACATGTCACATGTTCAAGTGGATTTCCACTTCATAAGCCACATTGACATTTCCAAAGGTCTGTCCATTCCCAGGGTTGTCTCTTAGAAGGCCACCCACACACAATAATGCATCTTTAAGGACTGTCCACTTCCATGGTCATCCTCTTCATAGGCCAGTCACCTTAAAGTATTGCCAATTTTAAAGGTCCGTAAGCTTCCCAGGTCCACCTCTTAAAGGGCCAGTACACTTAAAATGCTGTTGTTTCGAGGGTTTGTACACAACCCTGGTCAACCTCTTAAAGGACATAATTCCCTAAATTTGTCACCTCTTCAAGGGTTTGTCCATATCTAGGGTCTGCCTCTTAAAGGGCCAGTCATCAAAACATGTCACATGTTCAAGTGGATTTCCACTTCATAAGCCACATTGACATTTCCAAAGGTCTGTCCATTCCCAGGGTTGTCTCTTAGAAGGCCACCCACACACAATAATGCATCTTTAAGGACTGTCCACTTCCATGGTCATCCTCTTCATAGGCCAGTCACCTTAAAGTATTGCCAATTTTAAAGGTCCGTAAGCTTCCCAGGTCCACCTCTTAAAGGGCCAGTACACTTAAAATGCTGTTGTTTCGAGGGTTTGTACACAACCCTGGTCAACCTCTTAAAGGACATAATTCCCTAAATTTGTCACCTCTTCAAGGGTTTGTCCACTTCTAGGGTCTGCCTCTTAAAGGGCCAGTCCGCAAAACATGTCACATGTTCAAGTGGCTTTCCACTTCATAAGCCACATTGACATTTCCAAAGGTCTGTCCATTCCCAGGGTTGTCTCTTAGAAGGCCACCCACACACAATAATGCATCTTTAAGGACTGTCCACTTCCATGGTCATCCTCTTCATAGGCCAGTCACCTTAAAGTATTGCCAATTTTAAAGGTCCGTAAGCTTCCCAGGTCCACCTCTTAAAGGGCCAGTACACTTAAAATGCTGTTGTTTCGAGGGTTTGTACACAACCCTGGTCAACCTCTTAAAGGACATAATTCCCTAAATTTGTCACCTCTTCAAGGGTTTGTCCACTTCTAGGGTCTGCCTCTTAAAGGGCCAGTCCGCAAAACATGTCACATGTTCAAGTGGCTTTCCACTTCATAAGCCACATTGACATTTCCAAAGGTCTGTCCATTCCCAGGGTTGTCTCTTAGAAGGCCACCCACACACAATAATGCATCTTTAAGGACTGTCCACTTCCATGGTCATCCTCTTCATAGGCCAGTCACCTTAAAGTATTGCCAATTTTAAAGGTCCGTAAGCTTCCCAGGTCCACCTCTTAAAGGGCCAGTACACTTAAAATGCTGTTGTTTCGAGGGTTTGTACACAACCCTGGTCAACCTCTTAAAGGACATAATTCCCTAAATTTGTCACCTCTTCAAGGGTTTGTCCACTTCTAGGGTCTGCCTCTTAAAGGGCCAGTCCGCAAAACATGTCACATGTTCAAGTGGCTTTCCACTTCATAAGCCACATTGACATTTCCAAAGGTCTGTCCATTCCCAGGGTTGTCTCTTAGAAGGCCACCCACACACAATAATGCATCTTTAAGGACTGTCCACTTCCATGGTCATCCTCTTCATAGGCCAGTCACCTTAAAGTATTGCCAATTTTAAAGGTCCGTAAGCTTCCCAGGTCCACCTCTTAAAGGGCCAGTACACTTAAAATGCTGTTGTTTCGAGGGTTTGTACACAACCCTGGTCAACCTCTTAAAGGACATAATTCCCTAAATTTGTCACCTCTTCAAGGGTTTGTCCACTTCTAGGGTCTGCCTCTTAAAGGGCCAGTCCGCAAAACATGTCACATGTTCAAGTGGCTTTCCACTTCATAAGCCACATTGACATTTCCAAAGGTCTGTCCATTCCCAGGGTTGTCTCTTAGAAGGCCACCCACACACAATAATGCATCTTTAAGGACTGTCCACTTCCATGGTCATCCTCTTCAAAGGCCAGTCACCTTAAAGTATTGCCAATTTTAAAGGTCCGTAAGCTTCCCAGGTCCACCTCTTAAAGGGCCAGTACACTTAAAATGCTGTTGTTTCAAGGGTTTGTACACAACCCTGGTCAACCTCTTAAAGGACATAATTCCCTAAATTTGTCACCTCTTCAAGGGTTTGTCCACATCTAGGGTCTGCCTCTTAAAGGGCCAGTCCGCAAAACATGTCACATGTTCAAGTGGATTTCCACTTCATAAGCCACATTGACATTTCCAAAGGTCTGTCCATTCCCAGGGTTGTCTCTTAGAAGGCCACCCACACACAATAATGCATCTTTAAGGACTGTCCACTTCCATGGTCATCCTCTTCATAGGCCAGTCACCTTAAAGTATTGCCAATTTTAAAGGTCCGTAAGCTTCCCAGGTCCACCTCTTAAAGGGCCAGTACACTTAAAATGCTGTTGTTTCGAGGGTTTGTACACAACCCTGGTCAACCTCTTAAAGGACATAATTCCCTAAATTTGTCACCTCTTCAAGGGTTTGTCCACTTCTAGGGTCTGCCTCTTAAAGGGCCAGTCCGCAAAACATGTCACATGTTCAAGTGGCTTTCCACTTCATAAGCCACATTGACATTTCCAAAGGTCTGTCCATTCCCAGGGTTGTCTCTTAGAAGGCCACCCACACACAATAATGCATCTTTAAGGACTGTCCACTTCCATGGTCATCCTCTTCATAGGCCAGTCACCTTAAAGTATTGCCAATTTTAAAGGTCCGTAAGCTTCCCAGGTCCACCTCTTAAAGGGCCAGTACACTTAAAATGCTGTTGTTTCGAGGGTTTGTACACAACCCTGGTCAACCTCTTAAAGGACATAATTCCCTAAATTTGTCACCTCTTCAAGGGTTTGTCCACTTCTAGGGTCTGCCTCTTAAAGGGCCAGTCCGCAAAACATGTCACATGTTCAAGTGGCTTTCCACTTCATAAGCCACATTGACATTTCCAAAGGTCTGTCCATTCCCAGGGTTGTCTCTTAGAAGGCCACCCACACACAATAATGCATCTTTAAGGACTGTCCACTTCCATGGTCATCCTCTTCATAGGCCAGTCACCTTAAAGTATTGCCAATTTTAAAGGTCCGTAAGCTTCCCAGGTCCACCTCTTAAAGGGCCAGTACACTTAAAATGCTGTTGTTTCGAGGGTTTGTACACAACCCTGGTCAACCTCTTAAAGGACATAATTCCCTACATTTGTCACCTCTTCAAGGGTTTGTCCACTTCTAGGGTCTGCCTCTTAAAGGGCCAGTCCGCAAAACATGTCACATGTTCAAGTGGCTTTCCACTTCATAAGCCACATTGACATTTCCAAAGGTCTGTCCATTCCCAGGGTTGTCTCTTAGAAGGCCACCCACACACAATAATGCATCTTTAAGGACTGTCCACTTCCATGGTCATCCTCTTCATAGGCCAGTCACCTTAAAGTATTGCCAATTTTAAAGGTCCGTAAGCTTCCCAGGTCCACCTCTTAAAGGGCCAGTACACTTAAAATGCTGTTGTTTCAAGGGTTTGTACACAACCCTGGTCAACCTCTTAAAGGACATAATTCCCTAAATTTGTCACCTCTTCAAGGGTTTGTCCACATCTAGGGTCTGCCTCTTAAAGGGCCAGTCATCAAAACATGTCACATGTTCAAGTGGATTTCCACTTCATAAGCCACATTGACATTTCCAAAGGTCTGTCCATTCCCAGGGTTGTCTCTTAGAAGGCCACCCACACACAATAATGCATCTTTAAGGACTGTCCACTTCCATGGTCATCCTCTTCATAGGCCAGTCACCTTAAAGTATTGCCAATTTTAAAGGTCCGTAAGCTTCCCAGGTCCACCTCTTAAAGGGCCAGTACACTTAAAATGCTGTTGTTTCGAGGGTTTGTACACAACCCTGGTCAACCTCTTAAAGGACATAATTCCCTAAATTTGTCACCTCTTCAAGGGTTTGTCCATATCTAGGGTCTGCCTCTTAAAGGGCCAGTCATCAAAACATGTCACATGTTCAAGTGGATTTCCACTTCATAAGCCACATTGACATTTCCAAAGGTCTGTCCATTCCCAGGGTTGTCTCTTAGAAGGCCACCCACACACAATAATGCATCTTTAAGGACTGTCCACTTCCATGGTCATCCTCTTCATAGGCCAGTCACCTTAAAGTATTGCCAATTTTAAAGGTCCGTAAGCTTCCCAGGTCCACCTCTTAAAGGGCCAGTACACTTAAAATGCTGTTGTTTCGAGGGTTTGTACACAACCCTGGTCAACCTCTTAAAGGACATAATTCCCTAAATTTGTCACCTCTTCAAGGGTTTGTCCACTTCTAGGGTCTGCCTCTTAAAGGGCCAGTCCGCAAAACATGTCACATGTTCAAGTGGCTTTCCACTTCATAAGCCACATTGACATTTCCAAAGGTCTGTCCATTCCCAGGGTTGTCTCTTAGAAGGCCACCCACACACAATAATGCATCTTTAAGGACTGTCCACTTCCATGGTCATCCTCTTCATAGGCCAGTCACCTTAAAGTATTGCCAATTTTAAAGGTCCGTAAGCTTCCCAGGTCCACCTCTTAAAGGGCCAGTACACTTAAAATGCTGTTGTTTCAAGGGTTTGTACACAACCCTGGTCAACCTCTTAAAGGACATAATTCCCTAAATTTGTCACCTCTTCAAGGGTTTGTCCACTTCTAGGGTCTGCCTCTTAAAGGGCCAGTCCGCAAAACATGTCACATGTTCAAGTGGCTTTCCACTTCATAAGCCACATTGACATTTCCAAAGGTCTGTCCATTCCCAGGGTTGTCTCTTAGAAGGCCACCCACACACAATAATGCATCTTTAAGGACTGTCCACTTCCATGGTCATCCTCTTCATAGGCCAGTCACCTTAAAGTATTGCCAATTTTAAAGGTCCGTAAGCTTCCCAGGTCCACCTCTTAAAGGGCCAGTACACTTAAAATGCTGTTGTTTCGAGGGTTTGTACACAACCCTGGTCAACCTCTTAAAGGACATAATTCCCTAAATTTGTCACCTCTTCAAGGGTTTGTCCACTTCTAGGGTCTGCCTCTTAAAGGGCCAGTCCGCAAAACATGTCACATGTTCAAGTGGCTTTCCACTTCATAAGCCACATTGACATTTCCAAAGGTCTGTCCATTCCCAGGGTTGTCTCTTAGAAGGCCACCCACACACAATAATGCATCTTTAAGGACTGTCCACTTCCATGGTCATCCTCTTCATAGGCCAGTCACCTTAAAGTATTGCCAATTTTAAAGGTCCGTAAGCTTCCCAGGTCCACCTCTTAAAGGGCCAGTACACTTAAAATGCTGTTGTTTCGAGGGTTTGTACACAACCCTGGTCAACCTCTTAAAGGACATAATTCCCTAAATTTGTCACCTCTTCAAGGGTTTGTCCACTTCTAGGGTCTGCCTCTTAAAGGGCCAGTCCGCAAAACATGTCACATGTTCAAGTGGCTTTCCACTTCATAAGCCACATTGACATTTCCAAAGGTCTGTCCATTCCCAGGGTTGTCTCTTAGAAGGCCACCCACACACAATAATGCATCTTTAAGGACTGTCCACTTCCATGGTCATCCTCTTCATAGGCCAGTCACCTTAAAGTATTGCCAATTTTAAAGG
The DNA here is from genome assembly GCF_035609145.1 of Eleutherodactylus coqui. NCBI lineage: Eukaryota > Metazoa > Chordata > Amphibia > Anura > Eleutherodactylidae > Eleutherodactylus > Eleutherodactylus coqui. Next base: position 17,971 of record NW_027102569.1, on the reverse strand, counting down.
TCCGTAAGCTTCCCAGGTCCACCTCTTAAAGGGCCAGTACACTTAAAATGCTGTTGTTTCGAGGGTTTGTACACAACCCTGGTCAACCTCTTAAAGGACATAATTCCCTAAATTTGTCACCTCTTCAAGGGTTTGTCCACTTCTAGGGTCTGCCTCTTAAAGGGCCAGTCCGCAAAACATGTCACATGTTCAAGTGGCTTTCCACTTCATAAGCCACATTGACATTTCCAAAGGTCTGTCCATTCCCAGGGTTGTCTCTTAGAAGGCCACCCACACACAATAATGCATCTTTAAGGACTGTCCACTTCCATGGTCATCCTCTTCATAGGCCAGTCACCTTAAAGTATTGCCAATTTTAAAGGTCCGTAAGCTTCCCAGGTCCACCTCTTAAAGGGCCAGTACACTTAAAATGCTGTTGTTTCGAGGGTTTGTACACAACCCTGGTCAACCTCTTAAAGGACATAATTCCCTAAATTTGTCACCTCTTCAAGGGTTTGTCCACTTCTAGGGTCTGCCTCTTAAAGGGCCAGTCCGCAAAACATGTCACATGTTCAAGTGGCTTTCCACTTCATAAGCCACATTGACATTTCCAAAGGTCTGTCCATTCCCAGGGTTGTCTCTTAGAAGGCCACCCACACACAATAATGCATCTTTAAGGACTGTCCACTTCCATGGTCATCCTCTTCATAGGCCAGTCACCTTAAAGTATTGCCAATTTTAAAGGTCCGTAAGCTTCCCAGGTCCACCTCTTAAAGGGCCAGTACACTTAAAATGCTGTTGTTTCGAGGGTTTGTACACAACCCTGGTCAACCTCTTAAAGGACATAATTCCCTAAATTTGTCACCTCTTCAAGGGTTTGTCCACTTCTAGGGTCTGCCTCTTAAAGGGCCAGTCCGCAAAACATGTCACATGTTCAAGTGGCTTTCCACTTCATAAGCCACATTGACATTTCCAAAGGTCTGTCCATTCCCAGGGTTGTCTCTTAGAAGGCCACCCACACACAATAATGCATCTTTAAGGACTGTCCACTTCCATGGTCATCCTCTTCATAGGCCAGTCACCTTAAAGTATTGCCAATTTTAAAGGTCCGTAAGCTTCCCAGGTCCACCTCTTAAAGGGCCAGTACACTTAAAATGCTGTTGTTTCGAGGGTTTGTACACAACCCTGGTCAACCTCTTAAAGGACATAATTCCCTAAATTTGTCACCTCTTCAAGGGTTTGTCCACTTCTAGGGTCTGCCTCTTAAAGGGCCAGTCCGCAAAACATGTCACATGTTCAAGTGGCTTTCCACTTCATAAGCCACATTGACATTTCCAAAGGTCTGTCCATTCCCAGGGTTGTCTCTTAGAAGGCCACCCACACACAATAATGCATCTTTAAGGACTGTCCACTTCCATGGTCATCCTCTTCATAGGCCAGTCACCTTAAAGTATTGCCAATTTTAAAGGTCCGTAAGCTTCCCAGGTCCACCTCTTAAAGGGCCAGTACACTTAAAATGCTGTTGTTTCGAGGGTTTGTACACAACCCTGGTCAACCTCTTAAAGGACATAATTCCCTAAATTTGTCACCTCTTCAAGGGTTTGTCCACTTCTAGGGTCTGCCTCTTAAAGGGCCAGTCCGCAAAACATGTCACATGTTCAAGTGGCTTTCCACTTCATAAGCCACATTGACATTTCCAAAGGTCTGTCCATTCCCAGGGTTGTCTCTTAGAAGGCCACCCACACACAATAATGCATCTTTAAGGACTGTCCACTTCCATGGTCATCCTCTTCATAGGCCAGTCACCTTAAAGTATTGCCAATTTTAAAGGTCCGTAAGCTTCCCAGGTCCACCTCTTAAAGGGCCAGTACACTTAAAATGCTGTTGTTTCGAGGGTTTGTACACAACCCTGGTCAACCTCTTAAAGGACATAATTCCCTAAATTTGTCACCTCTTCAAGGGTTTGTCCACTTCTAGGGTCTGCCTCTTAAAGGGCCAGTCCGCAAAACATGTCACATGTTCAAGTGGCTTTCCACTTCATAAGCCACATTGACATTTCCAAAGGTCTGTCCATTCCCAGGGTTGTCTCTTAGAAGGCCACCCACACACAATAATGCATCTTTAAGGACTGTCCACTTCCATGGTCATCCTCTTCATAGGCCAGTCACCTTAAAGTATTGCCAATTTTAAAGGTCCGTAAGCTTCCCAGGTCCACCTCTTAAAGGGCCAGTACACTTAAAATGCTGTTGTTTCAAGGGTTTGTACACAACCCTGGTCAACCTCTTAAAGGACATAATTCCCTAAATTTGTCACCTCTTCAAGGGTTTGTCCACTTCTAGGGTCTGCCTCTTAAAGGGCCAGTCTGCAAAACATGTCACATGTTCAAGTGGCTTTCCACTTCATAAGCCACATTGACATTTCCAAAGGTCTGTCCATTCCCAGGGTTGTCTCTTAGAAGGCCACCCACACACAATAATGCATCTTTAAGGACTGTCCACTTCCATGGTCATCCTCTTCATAGGCCAGTCACCTTAAAGTATTGCCAATTTTAAAGGTCCGTAAGCTTCCCAGGTCCACCTCTTAAAGGGCCAGTACACTTAAAATGCTGTTGTTTCGAGGGTTTGTACACAACCCTGGTCAACCTCTTAAAGGACATAATTCCCTAAATTTGTCACCTCTTCAAGGGTTTGTCCACTTCTAGGGTCTGCCTCTTAAAGGGCCAGTCCGCAAAACATGTCACATGTTCAAGTGGCTTTCCACTTCATAAGCCACATTGACATTTCCAAAGGTCTGTCCATTCCCAGGGTTGTCTCTTAGAAGGCCACCCACACACAATAATGCATCTTTAAGGACTGTCCACTTCCATGGTCATCCTCTTCATAGGCCAGTCACCTTAAAGTATTGCCAATTTTAAAGGTCCGTAAGCTTCCCAGGTCCACCTCTTAAAGGGCCAGTACACTTAAAATGCTGTTGTTTCGAGGGTTTGTACACAACCCTGGTCAACCTCTTAAAGGACATAATTCCCTAAATTTGTCACCTCTTCAAGGGTTTGTCCACTTCTAGGGTCTGCCTCTTAAAGGGCCAGTCCGCAAAACATGTCACATGTTCAAGTGGCTTTCCACTTCATAAGCCACATTGACATTTCCAAAGGTCTGTCCATTCCCAGGGTTGTCTCTTAGAAGGCCACCCACACACAATAATGCATCTTTAAGGACTGTCCACTTCCATGGTCATCCTCTTCAAAGGCCAGTCACCTTAAAGTATTGCCAATTTTAAAGGTCCGTAAGCTTCCCAGGTCCACCTCTTAAAGGGCCAGTACACTTAAAATGCTGTTGTTTCAAGGGTTTGTACACAACCCTGGTCAACCTCTTAAAGGACATAATTCCCTAAATTTGTCACCTCTTCAAGGGTTTGTCCACATCTAGGGTCTGCCTCTTAAAGGGCCAGTCCGCAAAACATGTCACATGTTCAAGTGGATTTCCACTTCATAAGCCACATTGACATTTCCAAAGGTCTGTCCATTCCCAGGGTTGTCTCTTAGAAGGCCACCCACACACAATAATGCATCTTTAAGGACTGTCCACTTCCATGGTCATCCTCTTCATAGGCCAGTCACCTTAAAGTATTGCCAATTTTAAAGGTCCGTAAGCTTCCCAGGTCCACCTCTTAAAGGGCCAGTACACTTAAAATGCTGTTGTTTCGAGGGTTTGTACACAACCCTGGTCAACCTCTTAAAGGACATAATTCCCTAAATTTGTCACCTCTTCAAGGGTTTGTCCACTTCTAGGGTCTGCCTCTTAAAGGGCCAGTCCGCAAAACATGTCACATGTTCAAGTGGCTTTCCACTTCATAAGCCACATTGACATTTCCAAAGGTCTGTCCATTCCCAGGGTTGTCTCTTAGAAGGCCACCCACACACAATAATGCATCTTTAAGGACTGTCCACTTCCATGGTCATCCTCTTCATAGGCCAGTCACCTTAAAGTATTGCCAATTTTAAAGGTCCGTAAGCTTCCCAGGTCCACCTCTTAAAGGGCCAGTACACTTAAAATGCTGTTGTTTCGAGGGTTTGTACACAACCCTGGTCAACCTCTTAAAGGACATAATTCCCTAAATTTGTCACCTCTTCAAGGGTTTGTCCACTTCTAGGGTCTGCCTCTTAAAGGGCCAGTCCGCAAAACATGTCACATGTTCAAGTGGCTTTCCACTTCATAAGCCACATTGACATTTCCAAAGGTCTGTCCATTCCCAGGGTTGTCTCTTAGAAGGCCACCCACACACAATAATGCATCTTTAAGGACTGTCCACTTCCATGGTCATCCTCTTCATAGGCCAGTCACCTTAAAGTATTGCCAATTTTAAAGGTCCGTAAGCTTCCCAGGTCCACCTCTTAAAGGGCCAGTACACTTAAAATGCTGTTTTTTCGAGGGTTTGTACACAACCCTGGTCAACCTCTTAAAGGACATAATTCCCTACATTTGTCACCTCTTCAAGGGTTTGTCCACTTCTAGGGTCTGCCTCTTAAAGGGCCAGTCCGCAAAACATGTCACATGTTCAAGTGGCTTTCCACTTCATAAGCCACATTGACATTTCCAAAGGTCTGTCCATTCCCAGGGTTGTCTCTTAGAAGGCCACCCACACACAATAATGCATCTTTAAGGACTGTCCACTTCCATGGTCATCCTCTTCATAGGCCAGTCACCTTAAAGTATTGCCAATTTTAAAGGTCCGTAAGCTTCCCAGGTCCACCTCTTAAAGGGCCAGTACACTTAAAATGCTGTTGTTTCAAGGGTTTGTACACAACCCTGGTCAACCTCTTAAAGGACATAATTCCCTAAATTTGTCACCTCTTCAAGGGTTTGTCCACATCTAGGGTCTGCCTCTTAAAGGGCCAGTCATCAAAACATGTCACATGTTCAAGTGGATTTCCACTTCATAAGCCACATTGACATTTCCAAAGGTCTGTCCATTCCCAGGGTTGTCTCTTAGAAGGCCACCCACACACAATAATGCATCTTTAAGGACTGTCCACTTCCATGGTCATCCTCTTCATAGGCCAGTCACCTTAAAGTATTGCCAATTTTAAAGGTCCGTAAGCTTCCCAGGTCCACCTCTTAAAGGGCCAGTACACTTAAAATGCTGTTGTTTCGAGGGTTTGTACACAACCCTGGTCAACCTCTTAAAGGACATAATTCCCTAAATTTGTCACCTCTTCAAGGGTTTGTCCACTTCTAGGGTCTGCCTCTTAAAGGGCCAGTCCGCAAAACATGTCACATGTTCAAGTGGCTTTCCACTTCATAAGCCACATTGACATTTCCAAAGGTCTGTCCATTCCCAGGGTTGTCTCTTAGAAGGCCACCCACACACAATAATGCATCTTTAAGGACTGTCCACTTCCATGGTCATCCTCTTCATAGGCCAGTCACCTTAAAGTATTGCCAATTTTAAAGGTCCGTAAGCTTCCCAGGTCCACCTCTTAAAGGGCCAGTACACTTAAAATGCTGTTGTTTCAAGGGTTTGTACACAACCCTGGTCAACCTCTTAAAGGACATAATTCCCTAAATTTGTCACCTCTTCAAGGGTTTGTCCATATCTAGGGTCTGCCTCTTAAAGGGCCAGTCATCAAAACATGTCACATGTTCAAGTGGATTTCCACTTCATAAGCCACATTGACATTTCCAAAGGTCTGTCCATTCCCAGGGTTGTCTCGTAGAAGGCCACCCACACACAATAATGCATCTTTAAGGACTGTCCACTTCCATGGTCATCCTCTTCATAGGCCAGTCACCTTAAAGTATTGCCAATTTTAAAGGTCCGTAAGCTTCCCAGGTCCACCTCTTAAAGGGCCAGTACACTTAAAATGCTGTTGTTTCGAGGGTTTGTACACAACCCTGGTCAACCTCTTAAAGGACATAATTCCCTAAATTTGTCACCTCTTCAAGGGTTTGTCCACTTCTAGGGTCTGCCTCTTAAAGGGCCAGTCCGCAAAACATGTCACATGTTCAAGTGGCTTTCCACTTCATAAGCCACATTGACATTTCCAAAGGTCTGTCCATTCCCAGGGTTGTCTCTTAGAAGGCCACCCACACACAATAATGCATCTTTAAGGACTGTCCACTTCCATGGTCATCCTCTTCATAGGCCAGTCACCTTAAAGTATTGCCAATTTTAAAGGTCCGTAAGCTTCCCAGGTCCACCTCTTAAAGGGCCAGTACACTTAAAATGCTGTTGTTTCGAGGGTTTGTACACAACCCTGGTCAACCTCTTAAAGGACATAATTCCCTAAATTTGTCACCTCTTCAAGGGTTTGTCCACTTCTAGGGTCTGCCTCTTAAAGGGCCAGTCCGCAAAACATGTCACATGTTCAAGTGGCTTTCCACTTCATAAGCCACATTGACATTTCCAAAGGTCTGTCCATTCCCAGGGTTGTCTCTTAGAAGGCCACCCACACACAATAATGCATCTTTAAGGACTGTCCACTTCCATGGTCATCCTCTTCATAGGCCAGTCACCTTAAAGTATTGCCAATTTTAAAGGTCCGTAAGCTTCCCAGGTCCACCTCTTAAAGGGCCAGTACACTTAAAATGCTGTTTTTTCGAGGGTTTGTACACAACCCTGGTCAACCTCTTAAAGGACATAATTCCCTACATTTGTCACCTCTTCAAGGGTTTGTCCACTTCTAGGGTCTGCCTCTTAAAGGGCCAGTCCGCAAAACATGTCACATGTTCAAGTGGCTTTCCACTTCATAAGCCACATTGACATTTCCAAAGGTCTGTCCATTCCCAGGGTTGTCTCTTAGAAGGCCACCCACACACAATAATGCATCTTTAAGGACTGTCCACTTCCATGGTCATCCTCTTCATAGGCCAGTCACCTTAAAGTATTGCCAATTTTAAAGGTCCGTAAGCTTCCCAGGTCCACCTCTTAAAGGGCCAGTACACTTAAAATGCTGTTGTTTCAAGGGTTTGTACACAACCCTGGTCAACCTCTTAAAGGACATAATTCCCTAAATTTGTCACCTCTTCAAGGGTTTGTCCACATCTAGGGTCTGCCTCTTAAAGGGCCAGTCATCAAAACATGTCACATGTTCAAGTGGATTTCCACTTCATAAGCCACATTGACATTTCCAAAGGTCTGTCCATTCCCAGGGTTGTCTCTTAGAAGGCCACCCACACACAATAATGCATCTTTAAGGACTGTCCACTTCCATGGTCATCCTCTTCATAGGCCAGTCACCTTAAAGTATTGCCAATTTTAAAGGTCCGTAAGCTTCCCAGGTCCACCTCTTAAAGGGCCAGTACACTTAAAATGCTGTTGTTTCGAGGGTTTGTACACAACCCTGGTCAACCTCTTAAAGGACATAATTCCCTAAATTTGTCACCTCTTCAAGGGTTTGTCCACTTCTAGGGTCTGCCTCTTAAAGGGCCAGTCCGCAAAACATGTCACATGTTCAAGTGGCTTTCCACTTCATAAGCCACATTGACATTTCCAAAGGTCTGTCCATTCCCAGGGTTGTCTCTTAGAAGGCCACCCACACACAATAATGCATCTTTAAGGACTGTCCACTTCCATGGTCATCCTCTTCATAGGCCAGTCACCTTAAAGTATTGCCAATTTTAAAGGTCCGTAAGCTTCCCAGGTCCACCTCTTAAAGGGCCAGTACACTTAAAATGCTGTTGTTTCAAGGGTTTGTACACAACCCTGGTCAACCTCTTAAAGGACATAATTCCCTAAATTTGTCACCTCTTCAAGGGTTTGTCCATATCTAGGGTCTGCCTCTTAAAGGGCCAGTCATCAAAACATGTCACATGTTCAAGTGGATTTCCACTTCATAAGCCACATTGACATTTCCAAAGGTCTGTCCATTCCCAGGGTTGTCTCGTAGAAGGCCACCCACACACAATAATGCATCTTTAAGGACTGTCCACTTCCATGGTCATCCTCTTCATAGGCCAGTCACCTTAAAGTATTGCCAATTTTAAAGGTCCGTAAGCTTCCCAGGTCCACCTCTTAAAGGGCCAGTACACTTAAAATGCTGTTGTTTCGAGGGTTTGTACACAACCCTGGTCAACCTCTTAAAGGACATAATTCCCTAAATTTGTCACCTCTTCAAGGGTTTGTCCACTTCTAGGGTCTGCCTCTTAAAGGGCCAGTCCACAAAACATGTCACATGTTCAAGTGGCTTTCCACTTCATAAGCCACATTGACATTTCCAAAGGTCTGTCCATTCCCAGGGTTGTCTCTTAGAAGGCCACCCACACACAATAATGCATCTTTAAGGACTGTCCACTTCCATGGTCATCCTCTTCATAGGCCAGTCACCTTAAAGTATTGCCAATTTTAAAGGTCTGTAAGCTTCCCAGGTCCACCTCTTAAAGGGCCAGTACACTTAAAATGCTGTTGTTTCAAGGGTTTGTACACAACCCTGGTCAACCTCTTAAAGGACATAATTCCCTAAATTTGTCACCTCTTCAAGGGTTTGTCCACATCTAGGGTCTGCCTCTTAAAGGGCCAGTCATCAAAACATGTCACATGTTCAAGTGGATTTCCACTTCATAAGCCACATTGACATTTCCAAAGGTCTGTCCATTCCCAGGGTTGTCTCTTAGAAGGCCACCCACACACAATAATGCATCTTTAAGGACTGTCCACTTCCATGGTCATCCTCTTCATAGGCCAGTCACCTTAAAGTATTGCCAATTTTAAAGGTCCGTAAGCTTCCCAGGTCCACCTCTTAAAGGGCCAGTACACTTAAAATGCTGTTGTTTCGAGGGTTTGTACACAACCCTGGTCAACCTCTTAAAGGACATAATTCCCTACATTTGTCACCTCTTCAAGGGTTTGTCCACTTCTAGGGTCTGCCTCTTAAAGGGCCAGTCCGCAAAACATGTCACATGTTCAAGTGGCTTTCCACTTCATAAGCCACATTGACATTTCCAAAGGTCTGTCCATTCCCAGGGTTGTCTCTTAGAAGGCCACCCACACACAATAATGCATCTTTAAGGACTGTCCACTTCCATGGTCATCCTCTTCATAGGCCAGTCACCTTAAAGTATTGCCAATTTTAAAGGTCCGTAAGCTTCCCAGGTCCACCTCTTAAAGGGCCAGTACACTTAAAATGCTGTTGTTTCGAGGGTTTGTACACAACCCTGGTCAACCTCTTAAAGGACATAATTCCCTAAATTTGTCACCTCTTCAAGGGTTTGTCCACTTCTAGGGTCTGCCTCTTAAAGGGCCAGTCCGCAAAACATGTCACATGTTCAAGTGGCTTTCCACTTCATAAGCCACATTGACATTTCCAAAGGTCTGTCCATTCCCAGGGTTGTCTCTTAGAAGGCCACCCACACACAATAATGCATCTTTAAGGACTGTCCACTTCCATGGTCATCCTCTTCATAGGCCAGTCACCTTAAAGTATTGCCAATTTTAAAGGTCCGTAAGCTTCCCAGGTCCACCTCTTAAAGGGCCAGTACACTTAAAATGCTGTTGTTTCGAGGGTTTGTACACAACCCTGGTCAACCTCTTAAAGGACATAATTCCCTACATTTGTCACCTCTTCAAGGGTTTGTCCACTTCTAGGGTCTGCCTCTTAAAGGGCCAGTCCGCAAAACATGTCACATGTTCAAGTGGCTTTCCACTTCATAAGCCACATTGACATTTCCAAAGGTCTGTCCATTCCCAGGGTTGTCTCTTAGAAGGCCACCCACACACAATAATGCATCTTTAAGGACTGTCCACTTCCATGGTCATCCTCTTCATAGGCCAGTCACCTTAAAGTATTGCCAATTTTAAAGGTCTGTAAGCTTCCCAGGTCCACCTCTTAAAGGGCCAGTACACTTAAAATGCTGTTGTTTCAAGGGTTTGTACACAACCCTGGTCAACCTCTTAAAGGACATAATTCCCTAAATTTGTCACCTCTTCAAGGGTTTGTCCACATCTAGGGTCTGCCTCTTAAAGGGCCAGTCATCAAAACATGTCACATGTTCAAGTGGATTTCCACTTCATAAGCCACATTGACATTTCCAAAGGTCTGTCCATTCCCAGGGTTGTCTCTTAGAAGGCCACCCACACACAATAATGCATCTTTAAGGACTGTCCACTTCCATGGTCATCCTCTTCATAGGCCAGTCACCTTAAAGTATTGCCAATTTTAAAGGTCCGTAAGCTTCCCAGGTCCACCTCTTAAAGGGCCAGTACACTTAAAATGCTGTTGTTTCGAGGGTTTGTACACAACCCTGGTCAACCTCTTAAAGGACATAATTCCCTACATTTGTCACCTCTTCAAGGGTTTGTCCACTTCTAGGGTCTGCCTCTTAAAGGGCCAGTCCGCAAAACATGTCACATGTTCAAGTGGCTTTCCACTTCATAAGCCACATTGACATTTCCAAAGGTCTGTCCATTCCCAGGGTTGTCTCTTAGAAGGCCACCCACACACAATAATGCATCTTTAAGGACTGTCCACTTCCATGGTCATCCTCTTCATAGGCCAGTCACCTTAAAGTATTGCCAATTTTAAAGGTCCGTAAGCTTCCCAGGTCCACCTCTTAAAGGGCCAGTACACTTAAAATGCTGTTGTTTCGAGGGTTTGTACACAACCCTGGTCAACCTCTTAAAGGACATAATTCCCTAAATTTGTCACCTCTTCAAGGGTTTGTCCACTTCTAGGGTCTGCCTCTTAAAGGGCCAGTCCGCAAAACATGTCACATGTTCAAGTGGCTTTCCACTTCATAAGCCACATTGACATTTCCAAAGGTCTGTCCATTCCCAGGGTTGTCTCTTAGAAGGCCACCCACACACAATAATGCATCTTTAAGGACTGTCCACTTCCATGGTCATCCTCTTCATAGGCCAGTCACCTTAAAGTATTGCCAATTTTAAAGGTCCGTAAGCTTCCCAGGTCCACCTCTTAAAGGGCCAGTACACTTAAAATGCTGTTGTTTCGAGGGTTTGTACACAACCCTGGTCAACCTCTTAAAGGACATAATTCCCTACATTTGTCACCTCTTCAAGGGTTTGTCCACTTCTAGGGTCTGCCTCTTAAAGGGCCAGTCCGCAAAACATGTCACATGTTCAAGTGGCTTTCCACTTCATAAGCCACATTGACATTTCCAAAGGTCTGTCCATTCCCAGGGTTGTCTCTTAGAAGGCCACCCACACACAATAATGCATCTTTAAGGACTGTCCACTTCCATGGTCATCCTCTTCATAGGCCAGTCACCTTAAAGTATTGCCAATTTTAAAGGTCCGTAAGCTTCCCAGGTCCACCTCTTAAAGGGCCAGTACACTTAAAATGCTGTTGTTTCAAGGGTTTGTACACAACCCTGGTCAACCTCTTAAAGGACATAATTCCCTAAATTTGTCACCTCTTCAAGGGTTTGTCCACATCTAGGGTCTGCCTCTTAAAGGGCCAGTCATCAAAACATGTCACATGTTCAAGTGGATTTCCACTTCATAAGCCACATTGACATTTCCAAAGGTCTGTCCATTCCCAGGGTTGTCTCTTAGAAGGCCACCCACACACAATAATGCATCTTTAAGGACTGTCCACTTCCATGGTCATCCTCTTCATAGGCCAGTCACCTTAAAGTATTGCCAATTTTAAAGGTCCGTAAGCTTCCCAGGTCCACCTCTTAAAGGGCCAGTACACTTAAAATGCTGTTGTTTCGAGGGTTTGTACACAACCCTGGTCAACCTCTTAAAGGACATAATTCCCTAAATTTGTCACCTCTTCAAGGGTTTGTCCACTTCTAGGGTCTGCCTCTTAAAGGGCCAGTCCGCAAAACATGTCACATGTTCAAGTGGCTTTCCACTTCATAAGCCACATTGACATTTCCAAAGGTCTGTCCATTCCCAGGGTTGTCTCTTAGAAGGCCACCCACACACAATAATGCATCTTTAAGGACTGTCCACTTCCATGGTCATCCTCTTCATAGGCCAGTCACCTTAAAGTATTGCCAATTTTAAAGGTCCGTAAGCTTCCCAGGTCCACCTCTTAAAGGGCCAGTACACTTAAAATGCTGTTGTTTCAAGGGTTTGTACACAACCCTGGTCAACCTCTTAAAGGACATAATTCCCTAAATTTGTCACCTCTTCAAGGGTTTGTCCATATCTAGGGTCTGCCTCTTAAAGGGCCAGTCATCAAAACATGTCACATGTTCAAGTGGATTTCCACTTCATAAGCCACATTGACATTTCCAAAGGTCTGTCCATTCCCAGGGTTGTCTCTTAGAAGGCCACCCACACACAATAATGCATCTTTAAGGACTGTCCACTTCCATGGTCATCCTCTTCATAGGCCAGTCACCTTAAAGTATTGCCAATTTTAAAGGTCCGTAAGCTTCCCAGGTCCACCTCTTAAAGGGCCAGTACACTTAAAATGCTGTTGTTTCGAGGGTTTGTACACAACCCTGGTCAACCTCTTAAAGGACATAATTCCCTAAATTTGTCACCTCTTCAAGGGTTTGTCCACTTCTAGGGTCTGCCTCTTAAAGGGCCAGTCCGCAAAACATGTCACATGTTCAAGTGGCTTTCCACTTCATAAGCCACATTGACATTTCCAAAGGTCTGTCCATTCCCAGGGTTGTCTCTTAGAAGGCCACCCACACACAATAATGCATCTTTAAGGACTGTCCACTTCCATGGTCATCCTCTTCATAGGCCAGTCACCTTAAAGTATTGCCAATTTTAAAGGTCCGTAAGCTTCCCAGGTCCACCTCTTAAAGGGCCAGTACACTTAAAATGCTGTTGTTTCAAGGGTTTGTACACAACCCTGGTCAACCTCTTAAAGGACATAATTCCCTAAATTTGTCACCTCTTCAAGGGTTTGTCCACTTCTAGGGTCTGCCTCTTAAAGGGCCAGTCCGCAAAACATGTCACATGTTCAAGTGGCTTTCCACTTCATAAGCCACATTGACATTTCCAAAGGTCTGTCCATTCCCAGGGTTGTCTCTTAGAAGGCCACCCACACACAATAATGCATCTTTAAGGACTGTCCACTTCCATGGTCATCCTCTTCATAGGCCAGTCACCTTAAAGTATTGCCAATTTTAAAGGTCCGTAAGCTTCCCAGGTCCACCTCTTAAAGGGCCAGTACACTTAAAATGCTGTTGTTTCGAGGGTTTGTACACAACCCTGGTCAACCTCTTAAAGGACATAATTCCCTAAATTTGTCACCTCTTCAAGGGTTTGTCCACTTCTAGGGTCTGCCTCTTAAAGGGCCAGTCCGCAAAACATGTCACATGTTCAAGTGGCTTTCCACTTCATAAGCCACATTGACATTTCCAAAGGTCTGTCCATTCCCAGGGTTGTCTCTTAGAAGGCCACCCACACACAATAATGCATCTTTAAGGACTGTCCACTTCCATGGTCATCCTCTTCATAGGCCAGTCACCTTAAAGTATTGCCAATTTTAAAGGTCCGTAAGCTTCCCAGGTCCACCTCTTAAAGGGCCAGTACACTTAAAATGCTGTTGTTTCGAGGGTTTGTACACAACCCTGGTCAACCTCTTAAAGGACATAATTCCCTAAATTTGTCACCTCTTCAAGGGTTTGTCCACTTCTAGGGTCTGCCTCTTAAAGGGCCAGTCCGCAAAACATGTCACATGTTCAAGTGGCTTTCCACTTCATAAGCCACATTGACATTTCCAAAGGTCTGTCCATTCCCAGGGTTGTCTCTTAGAAGGCCACCCACACACAATAATGCATCTTTAAGGACTGTCCACTTCCATGGTCATCCTCTTCATAGGCCAGTCACCTTAAAGTATTGCCAATTTTAAAGGTCCGTAAGCTTCCCAGGTCCACCTCTTAAAGGGCCAGTACACTTAAAATGCTGTTGTTTCGAGGGTTTGTACACAACCCTGGTCAACCTCTTAAAGGACATAATTCCCTAAATTTGTCACCTCTTCAAGGGTTTGTCCACTTCTAGGGTCAGCCTCTTAAAGGGCCAGTCCGCAAAACATGTCACATGTTCAAGTGGCTTTCCACTTCATAAGCCACATTGACATTTCCAAAGGTCTGTCCATTCCCAGGGTTGTCTCTTAGAAGGCCACCCACACACAATAATGCATCTTTAAGGACTGTCCACTTCCATGGTCATCCTCTTCAAAGGCCAGTCACCTAAAGTATTGCCAATTTTAAAGGTCCGTAAGCTTCCCAGGTCCACCTCTTAAAGGGCCAGTACACTTAAAATGCTGTTGTTTCAAGGGTTTGTACACAACCCTGGTCAACCTCTTAAAGGACATAATTCCCTAAATTTGTCACCTCTTCAAGGGTTTGTCCACATCTAGGGTCTGCCTCTTAAAGGGCCAGTCCGCAAAACATGTCACATGTTCAAGTGGATTTCCACTTCATAAGCCACATTGACATTTCCAAAGGTCTGTCCATTCCCAGGGTTGTCTCTTAGAAGGCCACCCACACACAATAATGCATCTTTAAGGACTGTCCACTTCCATGGTCATCCTCTTCATAGGCCAGTCACCTTAAAGTATTGCCAATTTTAAAGGTCCGTAAGCTTCCCAGGTCCACCTCTTAAAGGGCCAGTACACTTAAAATGCTGTTGTTTCAAGGGTTTGTACACAACCCTGGTCAACCTCTTAAAGGACATAATTCCCTAAATTTGTCACCTCTTCAAGGGTTTGTCCACTTCTAGGGTCTGCCTCTTAAAGGGCCAGTCCGCAAAACATGTCACATGTTCAAGTGGCTTTGGCTCACTTCATAAGCCACATTGACATTTCCAAAGGTCTGTCCATTCCCAGGGTTGTCTCTTAGAAGGCCACCCACACACAATAATGCATCTTTAAGGACTGTCCACTTCCATGGTCATCCTCTTCATAGGCCAGTCACCTTAAAGTATTGCCAATTTTAAAGGTCCGTAAGCTTCCCAGGTCCACCTCTTAAAGGGCCAGTACACTTAAAATGCTGTTGTTTCAAGGGTTTGTACACAACCCTGGTCAACCTCTTAAAGGACATAATTCCCTAAATTTGTCACCTCTTCAAGGGTTTGTCCATATCTAGGGTCTGCCTCTTAAAGGGCCAGTCATCAAAACATGTCACATGTTCAAGTGGATTTCCACTTCATAAGCCACATTGACATTTCCAAAGGTCTGTCCATTCCCAGGGTTGTCTCTTAGAAGGCCACCCACACACAATAATGCATCTTTAAGGACTGTCCACTTCCATGGTCATCCTCTTCATAGGCCAGTCACCTTAAAGTATTGCCAATTTTAAAGGTCCGTAAGCTTCCCAGGTCCACCTCTTAAAGGGCCAGTACACTTAAAATGCTGTTGTTTCAAGGGTTTGTACACAACCCTGGTCAACCTCTTAAAGGACATAATTCCCTAAATTTGTCACCTCTTCAAGGGTTTGTCCACTTCTAGGGTCTGCCTCTTAAAGGGCCAGTCCACAAAACATGTCACATGTTCAAGTGGCTTTCCACTTCACAAGCCACATTGACATTTCCAAAGGTCTGTCCATTCCCAGGGTTGTCTCTTAGAAGGCCACCCACACACAATAATGCATCTTTAAGGACTGTCCACTTCCATGGTCATCCTCTTCATAGGCCAGTCACCTTAAAGTATTGCCAATTTTAAAGGTCCGTAAGCTTCCCAGGTCCACCTCTTAAAGGGCCAGTACACTTAAAATGCTGTTGTTTCGAGGGTTTGTACACAACCCTGGTCAACCTCTTAAAGGACATAATTCCCTAAATTTGTCACCTCTTCAAGGGTTTGTCCACTTCTAGGGTCTGCCTCTTAAAGGGCCAGTCCGCAAAACATGTCACATGTTCAAGTGGCTTTCCACTTCATAAGCCACATTGACATTTCCAAAGGTCTGTCCATTCCCAGGGTTGTCTCTTAGAAGGCCACCCACACACAATAATGCATCTTTAAGGACTGTCCACTTCCATGGTCATCCTCTTCATAGGCCAGTCACCTTAAAGTATTGCCAATTTTAAAGGTCCGTAAGCTTCCCAGGTCCACCTCTTAAAGGGCCAGTACACTTAAAATGCTGTTGTTTCGAGGGTTTGTACACAACCCTGGTCAACCTCTTAAAGGACATAATTCCCTAAATTTGTCACCTCTTCAAGGGTTTGTCCACTTCTAGGGTCTGCCTCTTAAAGGGCCAGTCCGCAAAACATGTCACATGTTCAAGTGGCTTTCCACTTCATAAGCCACATTGACATTTCCAAAGGTCTGTCCATTCCCAGGGTTGTCTCTTAGAAGGCCACCCACACACAATAATGCATCTTTAAGGACTGTCCACTTCCATGGTCATCCTCTTCATAGGCCAGTCACCTTAAAGTATTGCCAATTTTAAAGGTCCGTAAGCTTCCCAGGTCCACCTCTTAAAGGGCCAGTACACTTAAAATGCTGTTGTTTCGAGGGTTTGTACACAACCCTGGTCAACCTCTTAAAGGACATAATTCCCTAAATTTGTCACCTCTTCAAGGGTTTGTCCACTTCTAGGGTCTGCCTCTTAAAGGGCCAGTCCGCAAAACATGTCACATGTTCAAGTGGCTTTCCACTTCATAAGCCACATTGACATTTCCAAAGGTCTGTCCATTCCCAGGGTTGTCTCTTAGAAGGCCACCCACACACAATAATGCATCTTTAAGGACTGTCCACTTCCATGGTCATCCTCTTCAAAGGCCAGTCACCTTAAAGTATTGCCAATTTTAAAGGTCCGTAAGCTTCCCAGGTCCACCTCTTAAAGGGCCAGTACACTTAAAATGCTGTTGTTTCAAGGGTTTGTACACAACCCTGGTCAACCTCTTAAAGGACATAATTCCCTAAATTTGTCACCTCTTCAAGGGTTTGTCCACATCTAGGGTCTGCCTCTTAAAGGGCCAGTCCGCAAAACATGTCACATGTTCAAGTGGATTTCCACTTCATAAGCCACATTGACATTTCCAAAGGTCTGTCCATTCCCAGGGTTGTCTCTTAGAAGGCCACCCACACACAATAATGCATCTTTAAGGACTGTCCACTTCCATGGTCATCCTCTTCATAGGCCAGTCACCTTAAAGTATTGCCAATTTTAAAGGTCCGTAAGCTTCCCAGGTCCACCTCTTAAAGGGCCAGTACACTTAAAATGCTGTTGTTTCGAGGGTTTGTACACAACCCTGGTCAACCTCTTAAAGGACATAATTCCCTAAATTTGTCACCTCTTCAAGGGTTTGTCCACTTCTAGGGTCTGCCTCTTAAAGGGCCAGTCCGCAAAACATGTCACATGTTCAAGTGGCTTTCCACTTCATAAGCCACATTGACATTTCCAAAGGTCTGTCCATTCCCAGGGTTGTCTCTTAGAAGGCCACCCACACACAATAATGCATCTTTAAGGACTGTCCACTTCCATGGTCATCCTCTTCATAGGCCAGTCACCTTAAAGTATTGCCAATTTTAAAGGTCCGTAAGCTTCCCAGGTCCACCTCTTAAAGGGCCAGTACACTTAAAATGCTGTTGTTTCAAGGGTTTGTACACAACCCTGGTCAACCTCTTAAAGGACATAATTCCCTAAATTTGTCACCTCTTCAAGGGTTTGTCCATATCTAGGGTCTGCCTCTTAAAGGGCCAGTCATCAAAACATGTCACATGTTCAAGTGGATTTCCACTTCATAAGCCACATTGACATTTCCAAAGGTCTGTCCATTCCCAGGGTTGTCTCTTAGAAGGCCACCCACACACAATAATGCATCTTTAAGGACTGTCCACTTCCATGGTCATCCTCTTCATAGGCCAGTCACCTTAAAGTATTGCCAATTTTAAAGGTCCGTAAGCTTCCCAGGTCCACCTCTTAAAGGGCCAGTACACTTAAAATGCTGTTGTTTCGAGGGTTTGTACACAACCCTGGTCAACCTCTTAAAGGACATAATTCCCTAAATTTGTCACCTCTTCAAGGGTTTGTCCACTTCTAGGGTCTGCCTCTTAAAGGGCCAGTCCGCAAAACATGTCACATGTTCAAGTGGCTTTCCACTTCATAAGCCACATTGACATTTCCAA